>NC_077235.1:3208505-3301005 GCF_027887165.1 Monodelphis domestica
CCTTCCCAGAGAAGGTGGAGCTTTAGCTGAGATGTTAGCCAGGGAAGCCAGGGAGAGCGTGCCAGCTAGGAGGCCCAGTTAGAGAAAGCACCTCAAGTCAGGAGATCTAGTGAGAAACAGCAAGAGGGTCAGTGTCCCCGGGGTACGTTCAAGCGAATGGCACCTGAGGAGACTGGCAAGGTGGGAGCCCAGGGCAGGCTATGGAGGGCGTTTGCCTTTGATCCTAGAGGGACCAGTCACTGGAATGTATGGCACCAAGAGGCAGCTGCTTTAGGCAGACCTGCTGTCCACAGAGATCTCTGTGATAGCCAAGAGGAGAGTGAAGCAGATCTGGGATGGCCATTTCTACAAATGAGGAGACCAGTGTGAGGAAAAACAGTACGAAATGAATTAAGAACACAGACCAAAGCCACGACCAATGATGAAGAGAGCTTGGGGTTGGGGTTCAGGTGATGGGGCTCAAGCTGGGGAAGGAGACACATATCTTTGGATACAGTCACTCTGGATTTGTTTTGCTTGGCTGTGCTTATTTGTCATGTAATATGTGTGGCTGGGTAGAGGTCTAATATTTTATAAGGCTGGCCCACCCTAACCCTGGGCAAGTCTCTTAATCCAATGTGCCTCAGTTCCCTCATCTGTAAAATGAACTAGAGAAGGAAATGGCAAACCATTCAGTATCGCTGCCGGAAAACGCCCCAAAACCAAAGCAACCAGATGGGGGCCCAGAGTTGGAAGTGACTGGATGACAAGCAGTATGCACAATTCCCTTGGACTTCTATTCCAAATCCTTATTGTACCCTGGCCTCCAGGTGGAAGTGAGGGAAGGCCAGATCACTGGGCATAGCCATCCCAAAGGAGCTGGTTCTTGGAGACAATTAGGTACCTGGAGGATCATATGGGGCAGCCCTGGCTTCTTAGGCCAAGAAGGCAGCTGGACCAAGTGGCAAGGGATTGAGGGGGCTAGAGATGAGCAGGAATGGCCCTGACTCTAGAAGCTGCTCCTAGGGGTGCTGCCACAACAAGGCTGGACAACCCAAATCCACCATTTGCAAGAAGGGAGCCAGCTTGGCCGGGCAGACTCACACTCCCTTCCGAAGTAGAGAGGAACCTGGCCCTGAAGATCCTGAAGCCTGACAGGGACACCCCCATAGAGCTATCGCGCCCTACTGAGCCTGGTTGGCTGGGAATGAGTTGCAGATGGGCTTGAGCGCTCTCTTTAAGGCAGCTTCTGCCCTTCCCACCCACAGAGCCCAGCTCCTGCTTTCTGCTTTCTGCTTTCTGCAGGAGCTGAGGCAGCATGGGGCTCAGGGCTAAGATTTCCTCTGTGTGAGCTCAGTGACTGCAGAAATCAAAGTAAGGTCCTGAGCGGTCACCTTCTTGGTTCTGGGAAAGGCAGGTCCAAGGCGCCTGCACAGAAATCACAGCTCTGCCTGAGGCACTCCTATGGTCTTAAGGAAGGCAGCTAAAGGGGGCTGGGTGAGTAGTGCTAGGCCTGGAGGCAGAAAGTGGGCCCCAGGCTGGCCCAGTCTAGTCCTCCTGCATCACCCTCCCCTGAGGGTCCCCACGAAAAAAAGTCTCTTGGGCCACCCTCTGCCACCCTCTGCCACCCTCCTCGGAAAGAGCTCTTGAACCCTTTGGAGCCCCAGGCAGCCTCTCTCCAGCCCCGCCCCCAGCCCCCTTAAGGGAAAAAGCCCTGGACACCCCTAAGGAGAGACATCCCAGCACCTGAAGGAAGGGGCTGCTCACTAATCCTGACAACTTCTTGGCTTCTGAAGATTGGCTGCCCCCCCCCAACCAAGGGCCCATGAGCCCCTGGGGGTGACAGCCTTGGGAGATAGGTGAGCTAGCTAGGAGTTGAGCTGTGTTAAATAAGAGTCACCCAGCTGAAGAGAACAAGGCAACAGTGCTCCAAGCTGGTCAGATGGCCCACTTGGCAGCAGAAAGGCACTGACCCATTGGGAATGTGGCACTGCGGAAGGCCCTTCAGGTTCATGCCAGGCAAGAATGAGCTGAGGGGCCTGGGAAGGCTCAGGGTGGGATGTGGAGAGCTGTCTCCTCCTTCATGGGAAAAGGGAGAGGGTTCGCCTGGTCCTCCCTGACCCCAGTGCTGGGAGGAACCTGCAGAGGACACTTGGGGCTCACCATCAGGAGAAAGCAACTTCTTCCTACTGAGGCTGGACCAGGCTGTTTGCAATGGTGGCAGAGTTCCCTCCCCTGGAGGTCTTCAAGCAGGGACCTAGCCATATCAGGTGTATGGATGGGCCTGGAGGAGAGGAGGTCGACCCCCACATTCTGGGGTTCTGGGGTTCCTTACTTAAGGAGGCTTGACTGATTCAGGAGTGAGGCTCCCACAGCTTTCCAGTGCCTCCTAGCCTGCAGGTGGGAGCCCAGAGACTGCCTACTCTAGAGGGTCCATTCTTCTGGCCTCCCACAGGGGAACAGACACAACAGAGACCATGTCAGGGTGCAGGCCCAGACTAGACTGGGTGTCAGAGGACACAGGTTCAAATCTCAGCTCTGCCAGTTCTGAGTGGTATGACCAATCACATCCTCTCTTTGGGTCTCAGTTTCCCCATCCATCTGTAGCAGGAGCTGTTAAATGGCTCCAAAGTGTGCAGGAGGGGGTACTCAATTTTCTTAGTGCATCCCTGGGCACCCTGTGATGTGCAATCACTGAGAAAGGTGGCCCAGATGGCCTGGCTTTTCCCATCCATTCCTGGACCCAGAAATGTGAGAAGCTTCAGAGGAAGGAGAGCGCAAGCTCTCTGGGAGGGTGGTCCCCAGCCCAGCCAAAGACGCTCTGGGGAGTGGTATTTTGGTGACATTCTTTGGCTGGGTGGGGTGGTGCAGACAGAGGTGGCCAAAACCAAGTGCTTTCTCTGATGGAAAGAGTGAGTGCTCCAGGAGAAGGCATGAAGCTACCCCTGAAGCCAGGCTTTTCCCTAGAGCAACCTGAGCAGGGAAGGAATCTCTCCCCAGCCTCAGCAGAATGGAAACTCCCAGAGGCCAAGACTCTACTTCTTCTCTCTCTTTGTATCCCTGGAGCTTAACTCCTAGCCAATGCTCTGGCACTGCCAACTGAATTCAATGTGGGTCAGATGACCTGGGGCCTGGGCTCAACCCCACTGCTTGCTTTCCAGAGGGGCCTTGAGCTGATGTCTTGACTTTTTAGACCAGGACACCTCGAAGGCCCCTTTCAGCTCTGACAGTCTATGATCCAAGAATGGACTAGGGGACGGCAGAGGAGAGCCCCAAAGGCAGCTGCCACAGTCCTCCATTTGTGAGCAGATGAGGGGCCTCCATTGGGTGACAAAGGACGAGAAAGCCACTGGAAGGGAGAGCCTGGGAAGGAAGCCTTCACAGGATTTTCTGGCCTACAGGGGAAGGAGGAGGAGGCAGAGGGAAGAAAGACTCCAGTTTCAAACCTAGAGGTCACAGGGACAAGGAGGGGGGAGCTGTTGGAGACAGAAGGTGATGATGGACTCAGTTAGGAGCAAACTCAAGGTGAGATGTCCCTGGGGCAAGCAGGGATACCTGGCTAGTAAGAGATTCTTGGGAGTGGGGCTGGGAAGGAGAGTGCCCAGGGGTAAGACACTGAGCTTGGCCTTGGGTCTCCCAGAGAGACCTGCATTGGCCTGAAGGCAAGTTTTCCTTGGGACAGCCTCCTTAGTCAGCATCAGTCAGAAGCTGGCCCCAGGAAGAAACCTGGCCCCTGCGAACACTTTTTTTTTCCACCCAGGGAACAGATGAAAAACAGGCCACACCTCTGGCAGTTGGCCATTTCCAAAAGCCTTTCATCTTTGCACTCTTGTGGAAAGGAAGGTATCCTTACCCCCACTTTAGAGGTGAGGAAACTGAGGCTTAGCCAGAAGATGTGACTTATACTGGAAGCAAGTGGTGGAGCCAGACCTTGAACTCCGGCTCCTTACTCTCATCCCTATCCCACAAGATGGAAGAGGCAAGGAAGGCTCCCTTAGCCATCAGGAGAGAGAGCTGCTGGGATGCCCAGGCAGGGCTCCACTGGAGACTGTGAACATCCCCCTGGCTGGCCACCCAAAAAGGTTGACTACACAGACAGTGACTGACTGGAAAGCCTGTTCCTGTAACTTGAAAGGCCTGCTGGGCTGCCTGGGAAGCTCAGAAAGCCCCCAGCACCAAGGATCCCTCTTCTTCTTTTCTCTCCTCCCTCTTTCCCTTCTGCCCTGCCCCCACTCCCACTGTCCACTGTGGACCAGTCTCAGAGCAGCAGTAGTGACTGAGTCATGTAGGCAGGGGCCTGAGTTAGGAAGGTGGGAGTGGGGCTGGAACCTTCCCGGCAGACAATGTGCAGGCCAGCCTTCTCCAGCCCTAACAGATGGGCCGGAGGCTCTGAAACGTTTGCCTTTGAAAGCCATCCTTGGAAAGGTAAACTGACACTAGGGAGGGAGGCAGTAAGTGAGGAGGGGGCACCAACCAAAGGCTAGCAGTGGGAGTGCAAGGCCCATTTGCAACCCTCCCCAAGCAAGGAATCCTCTGCCAAGCCTGTGCATGTGGGCAATGGCCCAAGCCTCCCACAAACTGGTGGGACCACAGAGCTTCCTCCTCCCCCTGGATGCCACCAGGTGGAGAGCTCAGCTCCGCTCCAAGCAGGGGCCAGCTCCTAACCCATTCCCTGAATTCCCAGGTGGCCCTGTGCCACTCTAGGCCTTCACCAGGACTCCCTGACTGAGCCTTTTAAGAGTCCGGTTTGGAATCCCTTTTAGGACACCAATATGGTGCTGATACCCAAACCAGGGAGAAGGAAAACTAGAGGCCACATGCCCTAATGGATACTAATTCCCAAAGTGAAAAGAAACTCCTAGCAAGAAGTAAGCAGCACTATATCACAGAGATCACACCCTACCACCAAGCTGGGGTTATCCCAAGAATATAAAGGGCTGCTTCGATAGGAGGAAAACTCGAACTCTAACCAGTTTTATGGATAACAGAAACAACCAAGATCACATGAGTATTTCAATAGAAGCAGGAAAAACTTTGAACAAAATACAACAGCAATTCCAATGAAAAACATTAGAGAGGGGGGCAGCTGGGGGGCTCAGTGGATGGAGAGCCAGGCCTAGAGAAAGGAGGTCCTGGGTTCCAATCTGGTGTCAGACACTTCCTAGCTGGGTGACCCTGGGCAGGTCACTTAACCCCCATGGCTAGCCCTTACAGCTCTTCTGCCTGGGAACCCAATACACAGTATTAACTCTAAGCCCAAAGGTGAGGGTTTTAAACAAACAAACAAAACACTAGAAAGCATAAAATCAGCAGAGCCCTTCTTCAAATGAGAAGTCGGAGCAATTGTGGGAAGCTGGTGGAATTAAGTAGGAAATAACTTTTCTCTTCCAAATTCCCCCCAAAATTTCAAATAACACCCCAAAGTGATCTCTAAAGCAGCAAAAAGAATTCAAAGTTGGCGTAAGGAAGTGGTTCAACCTAAGATAACTTGGGAGGACTTTAGGAAAACTCTAACCTCTTGGGTATTGGCTGGCCTGATTGAAGCTCAGATGCCTCTGGGCAAATGCCACTGAATCAACAAACACCCAGCTCTGGGAAGCAGCTGATGATGGAGAAGATGGGGGTAAGCCCTGTGCTGGCTCTGGCCAAGGGGCAGTAGACCAGACACAATCCGATCAACGCTACAGGCTTTATGGAGGAAGAGTGAACACTGGAAGGTGAGTCGGGAAGGGGTCCAGATGGGTGGGGTCCTGCTGATGGTGGTCACTCCCAGGAGAAGGAGTAGAGGCAGGGGCAGAGAAAAGCACCTGAAGCCATTTAGAGTCCAAGGGGGTGCCACATTGGAAGAACCAGAAAACACCAGCAGAAAAAACCTGAAGCCTGAGGCATTATCCCCCACACCTCCGGACTCCAGCCGGACTCTAACATAAAGTTAACAGCCAAGAAATCATTAAGGAAAATTGCCCTGAAGTTTTAGAACTAGAGGGTAAAATAGAAATGGAAAACATCCACTCATCGCTACCTGAAAGACAGCCGAAGATGAAAATTCATAGCAAAATTAGAGCTAGATTCTGAAGTTTCCCAGGGCAAGTGCTCATCAAGGAGATGAAGAACATTTTAGGTAAGCTAGATCTGATAGCTATCTGGGAAGAACTGAATGGAAATACAAAGAAATATACCTGTTCTCATAGGCACATTGCACCTTTACAAAAAATGAGCATATACCTGTATTAGGGAATAAAAACTTTAGAGTAAAGTGCAGGAAAGCAGAACTATTAAATGTATTCTTTGAAGATCATAATGTAGTAAAAATTATATTTAATAAGGGATCATGGAAATGCAGAATAAAAATTAGCTGGAGACTAAATAACCCAATTTGAAAGAATGAATTGGTTAAAGAACAGGTCCTAGAAACAATAAATAATCCTATTAAAGAGAATAACAATAATAAGACAATGTACCAAAACCTATGGGATCCAGCAAAAGCAGTAATTGAAGAAAAATCCATATTGCCAAATGCTTATATTAATAAACTGCAGAAAGGACAGATAAATGAATAGGATATACAAGTTCTTTTAAGAACTGGAAAAAGAACAAATTTAAAATTCCCCATTAAATGCCAAATAGGAAATTCTAAACAGTAAAGGTGAGATTGAATGTAAGAAAAACACTGAATTAATAAGTAAAACTAGGAGTTGGTTTTATGGGGGGGGCAATAAAATATACAAACCATTATAATCAAAAGAGAGAGAAGAAAATCCAATCACTAGTATCAAAAATGAAAAGCGTGAATATTCTCCTAATGAAGACGAAATCAAAGCAATTATTAGGAGTTATTTTGCCCAATTCCATGCCAATAAACTTAACAATTTAAATGAAATGGGAGAATACTTCCAAAAACACAGACTGCCTAAACTAATAGAAAAGGAAACAGAACATCTAAATAAAACTATCTGACCAAAAGAAACTGAACAGGCCGTAAATGAGCTTCTCAAGAAAAAAGCGTCAGGACCAGATGGATTCACAAGTGAATTCTGCCAAACATTTCGAGATCAACTCATTCCAATATTAAATGAAATAATGGATAAAAAAGGAGTCTCACCGAACTCTTTTTATGAAACAAATATGGTGTTGATACCAAAACCAGGAAGATCAAAAGCAGAGAAAGAAAATAATAGACCAATTTCACTAGTGAACCTGGATGCAAAAATCCAAAATAAAATACTAGCTAGAAGACTACAGAAATATATTACCAAGACCATACATTGTGGCCAAGGGGAATTTATACCAGGGAATACAGGGCTGGTTTAATGTAAGGAAAATAATCCACATAATTGATTACATTGGTAACAAAGGTCATATGATTAGCTCAATAGAGGTGGCAAAGGCTTTCGACAAAATGAAACACTCGTTCCTATTCAAAACACTGGAAAGCACAGGTAGAAACCGATTTTTCCTTTGAAATATAAGAAGTATCAACTTAACACCATCAGCAAGCATTGTCTGGAAGGGAGAGAAGCTAGAAGCCTTCTCAATAAGATCAGAGTGAAACAAAGATACCGATTCTCCCCACTATTATTGAATATTGTGTTAAAATGATAGATAAGAAGAGAAGGAATCGGAATGGGCAACAAGGTAATAAAACCATCTCTTTTTGCAGACGATATGCTGGTATACTTGGAAAACTCTGGAGACTCCTCGAAAAAGCTAATTGAAACAATGAATAATTTTAGCAAAGTAGCAGGATTTAAAATAAATCCACATAAATCATCTGTATTTCTAGATATCACTAACAAAGCCCTGCAAGAAGACATAATAAGAAATATCTCAGCTAAAAGAATTGAGGATGATAGAATCTACCTCGCTCTTCTCGTAGTCATACTGGCTGCTCCTATATGCCTGACTTTACAGAGCGGTCACACTCTCCATTAAGCTAGGGAGCATCCTAGGCCACCCACTGACCTGTCCAGGGATAGAGAGCACGGTCCCTTTCCTGCTCAGACATGGCTAATGCTCCCTTGGAGATTCTTCTGGCCACCAACAGTTCACTGTCCCCGATGGTCAACCTTCTTCGCCTGGCCCTCTCCATTGCACAGATGTTTCCCTCATTCTCCCACCCTTAATCCCAGCCAACAGTAGCATGGCAGCTCCCTGGAGATATCTCCTGGTTTGGGTTTTGTCTCCAGATGCCCACAGTACCCAACGCATAGGTCACAAATGCTTGTTGGATTGATCTGGGCCGCACTGCGGGTGACTTCACCTCTGTGCCTAAGGGAAACCCTAAGCCCAAGTGGAACTCTGCTTAGCTGCAAGGCTGGAAGGTGTTCCTATTTATGGCCCCTTTGCATGATACTTTATAGGACCACAGGGAGCTAGAGTTAGAGGTATGGGGCCCGGGAACTGGAAATCAAGGTCAAAGCCTTCACTTACAGAGGAAGAAAGGGAATCCCAGGGAGGCTGAGCACCTTGACCAAGAGCACACAGGCCTGAACACTAAGGCGCTTGCTTAACTCTCCTGCTGAGGGACTCCCCATTGTGCTGCCCTCCCCAAATTCAGGGGCCCCAGGGTTAGTGCTCTTTCAGGCCTTCTGCCTCCTCCCACCCGGGCACTGCTGCTGCTTAGAGCACTGACCTGTGCCATCACATTAAAAGGTTTTAATCTCCTTAAGCAAGCTTGTGCGTGTCCAGGCTTGTCTTCAGTCCCATTCAGATTGGCATACCTGCTTCCTTCCTCTTCTGGACTCTTGCTCTTCTGAATGCTTCCCTGCCATCCTGGTCTGATTTGCCCAACTGAGCGGCGGCGGCATGAGGACAAGATGGGAGAGGGAGAGGCCATCTGCTCCTTGTGTGAGCACAGAGTTGGCCACATGCCACCAGGACATGTAACTGAAATATGTCTCTGAGGATGATAATACCAACTGACAGTGCCATTGGCCTAAAAGTCTGTGAAACACCCTATCTCATCGCCTCATCCAAGCCTCCCAGAAACCGGGGTAGGGAGATGCCATTCTCTCCATTTCAAACATGAGAAAACTGAATTTCAGAAAAGTGAAGGGACTTATCCATGGTCACACAGCTAGAGAGAAGCAAAGGTAAGATTTGAACCAGGGGCGCCCTGACTCATAAGTCCATTTTGCCATCCTGCTTCTCTGATAATCATGGAATCTTAGATCTGGCAGGGATCTTAAAAGGTCCTTCCAGTCCAACCCCTTCATTTTATAGAGAAGAAAAAGGAAGGCCCAGGAAGGAGAAGAGATCTGCCCAAGTTTGCATATGCAGTGAGGGACAGAGGAGCTGAGTTGCTCTAAGTTTAGAATATTCCATGCCTACAGCCCCATATGCTCCATGGCTGGATCCTCATCAGCTGAGCTTATTCCAAGGACTGTCAGATACCCATGCTTTTCCCTAATTGATAAAGATATGAACTGGCAGCTTCCAGATGAAGAAATCGAAGCTATCAATGGCCATGTGGAAGAAATGCTGCAAATCACTATGGATTAAAGAAATGCAAGTTGTCTGAGGGGACAGCTGGATGGCTCAGTGGACAGATAGCCAGGCCTAGAGATGGGAGATCCTGGGCTCAAATCTGGCCTCAGATGTTTCCTAGCTGTGTGACCCTGGGCAAGTCCCTTAACCCCAACTGCCTAGCCCTTATCACTCCTTGGAAATTCAGAAAAGTGAAGGGTCTTATCCATGGTCACACAGCTAGAGAGAAGTATGGATTCTAAGACAGAGGGTAAGGGCTTAAAAAAACTCCGAGGTACCCATCAGAAATGACAGTGCTGGGGGAGAATAAGGACGCCAATGCACTGTTGGTGGAATCAGGAACTGATCCCATTATTCAAGTGAGCAATTTGGAACTATGCCCAAAGGGCTATCAAACTGTGCCAGCAGCATCGCTAGTGGGTCTGTGGCCCAAACGGACTTTTCTAAAAGACCTATCTGTCTACAATATGTACACTCCGGCAGCTCTTTTTGTGGTGGTGAAGAACTGAAAATCGAGGAGATGCCCATCAACCAGGATATGGCTGAACAGGCTATGGTGCATGTTGGCCACCGGATACTACTGTGCTGTGACAAATGCAGATCAGGATGCTTTGGGGAAAACCTTAGCTACTCTGTGTCAATAAACATACAATGATCCAAGGCAATCCCAAAGGACTTGCCAGGAAAAATTATCTCCACTTCTAGAGAGAGAACTGATGAACTCCGAGTGCCGAAGGACTGTTTTCTCACTTCTTGCTTTTTTGTGATATGGCTAATATGGAAATATGTTTTGCATTATTTCATGTGTGTGATATATGCACATGTATAATTAATTATATATAGTATAGGGCAGTGATGGCATATCTTTTAGAGACCGAGCGCCCAAACTGCAACCTTCACACCACATAGGAGTGCCCCCCCCCCCCGCCTTACCCCAGGCAGGGGAGAGAGGAAGCACTCCCATTGGGCCACTGGACAGAGGGGCAGGAGATGGGAGAAATGTCCTCAGGCATGTGTGAAGAGGGGGAAGGGAGCAGCCCTCTCCAGCATTCGTGCCATAGGTTCACCAACATGAGTATATGGATTATATGTATATGTCAAATCTTATCTAATACAATTATGTATATAATTGATATCATATTGCTTGTCTTCTAGGGGGGGGCAGAGGGAGTGGGAGGGAGAGAATTCAGAACTTAAATTAAAAAGAAAAAGAATGGTGAAAATAAATTGGATTTTTAAAAATCCAATATCCATGCTTTCACTGGGGTGAGAGCTCCCATCCTTCACTAATGTAGATCACAGACCCTCAGAGGAGATTTCATGAACCACTGTGACCCCCAACCCTCCCCTCCAGAAACACTCAGCCGGGGTCTCCAATCATCTGGGGATTAATTTCTCTTCCTTTCTGACCTGGATTAGAATCCCAGCTCAGCCACTTTGTAGCTGTGTAGCTTTGGGCAATTAGCTCCACTAATTGAGCTTTCTCTGTCAAAATGAGGAGAAGGTGCTCGAGGAAATAGATTGGTCAGCTCAGAAGAGCTGCTTTCTTCCCACAAACATGTGGCAAGCGTGGGTTGTGTGTAAGACACAGAAGGCAGAGGTCCAACACAAAACTTGTCCTCAAGGAGGTTACAGGCAAGCAGAGGAGGGGAAAGGGAGACGCCCACTGATTCCTTGCTGGGAAGTCTCCTCTTCCCATACAGCAAGGTGGCAACATATCGGCAGAGCCAGGACATCGAACCGGTAATTTCCCTTGGGGAATAGATTCCGAGGAGACACTATCTGAAGGGAAAAACTAGTACCAAGTACAGAAAAACCAGAGGGCAAAACCATCCATGCCTGGAGAAGTGGGAGAGTAGCCCAAGACGGAAGTGATGAAGCTACCTAAGAACCCAAAGTCCATCAGAGGTTTTCTGCTTTGTTCGGGTTTACAGACTCTCTCAACTGGAAGGAGCCTCCATAGTGTCCAGTACAAGTTATGCCTCATTAAGGATCCCCTCTATGAGCACCCTCCAACAAGTGACCAGCCAACCAGAGCCATAAGGAACATGTCTGGTGCCTGGACGTGCAGCCATTGAAGGAGAAAGCACGCCCAGGACAGCAGGCAGATTCTGCAGCTCTGAAGGGGGACAAAGCTACCCTGGGAAGCACTGGTACTATTGCCAGGGGCAAAGCCAGGCAGGAGAAGCAGTACACTCTAGGATGAGACCTCTAAATTTCCTGCCCTGGATACTGGCCCCCACAGTCCCACTCTAGTTATACCTCTGCCTTCAAGTGAAGACTGCCTGATGGGGAGCTCATTTCCAGCCAAGGCCACCTACTCCACTTTCCCAAGGCACTGTGCTCAGGAAAATACAAAGATATACCCGAGACCTTGCTATTACCAGCTGGCACTCATTGTTCCTCATTGTTTAATTCTATATAATTTAAAAATCTGGCCCTCAAACCCTCTCAGCTTTTGACTCATAGGCTTGAGGAATGCCGAAAAGAGATTCACACAACTGACTCACCACTGAATTACTGGAATTTTTGACCTGAAATAGGGCTTTGAGACAGGAAAAAAAGAGTGGGGAGAAGCAGCCCTTCTTGGGATAAAAAATAGACAGCACAGCAGTGTCCCCCAAGGGATTAGTGTCGGCTGGGCCTGGCCAGGCAGCTCTTACAGCAAATTCAACTGAATTCAACAAACTTTTCTTTTTGATGATTCCATTTTATTTTCATTTAGTTTCTAATTGCCTCCCACCCACCCACTGAGAAGGCAAGAAAAACAAAAGCCATTACAAGCACATATCCCAAGCAAAACAAGTTTTCCCATTAGCTGCGACCAATATCGCAGATCTATATTTACATCTCTCACTGGGGACCTTGGAGAAAGTTGGGGTGGGGCGCTGGAAGGGAGAGAGGGTGGCGAAGCAGGGTAGAAATCAAGGAAGGAAAGTCCACGGACAAGAGGAATGGGAGAGGAACCAGATGGGGTAGAAGGGTGGATGGAGGACTACTTTAGAATTGGCAAACTCACGCAAGTTGATACAGAGGAATAAATCATAGTAAGCTATCTAAAGTCAAAGAACAGCGACTTCTAACTACTGATTTTGACAGATCAGTGATGAGGCAAAAGGGCAGCTGGCAGAAGAGTTCCAATGTGGCGTGGTATATTTTGAGGAAAACAAGCTACGTTTCCTTGTCAAATGATGGGGGGGGGGTGTCTGTTCTCTGGCTGTGACCTAGGTGAGGAACCCAGGAGTCACTAAAGTGTTCCCAGGAGACTCGGACCCAACATGCTCCTGTACCCCCATGCTACGATTTTAAATCAGCCTGTGAGGAAGGAAATGGGGAAACAATCAGGGCAATTGATGTGGCTGCACAAGAAGCTCTTAAAGAACTGAGGTCATAAAAGGCATCTTATAAGAGACAAATGAAGCATATCATTAAGGCCAAAGTGATCCTCCTAAAGGGAAGCTCGGACCATGTCACTCTTCTACTCAATAAGCTCCAGTGGCTCCCTGCTACCCCCAGGATCACATATAAAGTCCTTGGTTTGGTAACAAAAGTTCTTCCTGCCTTGGCCCTTTCTTATCTCTCAAGTCTTCTCATACTCTGGCCATTTCGCTGTTGCTCGGGGAAACACCACTCTCTCTCTCCCAACTCAAAGCCTTTCTGCTGACTAGAAAAATTCCTGTTCTCACCTCTGCCTCCTGGCTTCCCTGATTTCCTTCCAAACTTTAGATCCTGTCCTACCTTCTGCAGGAGGCATTCCCCTTATTTTACTCTCTATCTATATATTATTTTCCACTTATACTGCCTGTATTTTGCATGACCAATTAATTGTAGTCTGCCTCCCCCCACTAAGATGTGAGCTCATCAAGGCTGGGCAGGGGCACTGGGTCTGCCTTTTCCTTATAGCCTCACTGCTTACCCTTGGGTGCCTGGCACCGAGGAAGTGCTCGCTAAATGCTTTTTGCCTGACTGCCTGGGAACTCCCCAACGTGAGCCCTGCTGACTATAATGTCTTACTTTCCCAGCAGGGACCAGGCAGGGAAAAGGCAAAGAAGGCTCTAGGCCTCCCGGTTCGTGGCATCGCTGCTTGCCACCCCTAACCCTGTTACTGGCCCCCAACCAACAACAAAGCTTGATCCCCAGATAGAGTTTAATAATTGACTCTCTTACATATTGATTGTTATATTCAACCAACTAATAACCAACTCCCTTGATCCTCGCATACAGCTTCTACTGACACCCTAGAGAAAATGCAACAGGCTTCCTAGAGAGATTATTCTGTCCACACTGCCCAGATCTAGTCACTTCACAATTCCATTCATTTGGCAGGCAGAATCAAATTCATTCCTTTGCCGCTTGGGTACTCATGTGGCCACAACCTGAAGCGAGCCTTCCCGGGGTCGGCGAACAACCACACAAACAGCACTGATACCTCAACAGGCTGCCAAAGGAATGGACAGGCCGCCAAAGAGCTCCTCTTCCCTACCCATTCGGACACCCTGCCGTTTTGAGTATTTTAGCTATTTGTGGGGCTGAAGGGGAGCGAGATTAAGTTTCTGGTTTCCCCAGGAGTCACTTTCCAGCAGACATTTTGGGGCCCAGATTTCCAGGGAGGCCATTTCCAACACACAGAAACCCGCCATGGAGGCAATGAGAGTGGACAGTTTTAAAAAAAGTTCCAGCTCCTCCTCCCCACTTCAGCAGCCTTCAGTGACCTTGGGGAAAAGCTGGAATCCAGGGCTTGCCTCTCCTAGACCCACAAAGCCTCTTCTTTTCCCCGAGGCTCCCTTGAGCAGGCCAAGAGTCCTCCTCCCATCCTCCCCTAGGAGGGATTCTCCAGCTTCCCTGGGTCAGGCTCAGGCCCTGGGGAAGCTGCGACCAATGGAAGCACATGGGTTCATGGCAGGCTGCCCGCCGCCCGTTCTGTGATTGAAACATAAATAAACCAGCTGTCCTTCCTGGTCTGCAGCCAGAGGTGCCACAAAGCCAGAGAAAAGAGAAAGAAATCAAGGAGAGGGTTTTATCCAGGCAGCCTTCATTGCCTGCATCCTTCCCTACACCAGCAAGGTCAGAGTGTTAGGGCAACTTGCTCCTTCCGATTTTATTATACAAAACAAGTCATCCATCCAGCAACCTCCCTGCTTGCAAAGGATTTCAGACAATGAGCAAAAAGGGTTCCATCCCCCTTATTATACAGAGGAGGAAACTGAGGCCCACTCAGAGGCAAAGCCACACGAGCATCAATTAAGCAACAGACCCAGAATTCAAACTCAGGACCCTAAATCTCAGCATTAGAAGGTCCCCCAGAAGCCATCCAATCACATCCCCTTTTGATCTCAACAACATAGCCAGACGCCTGGAAGATCTTCAAGGAGGGAGAACACAGGTCCTCCCAAGGTAGCTCAAGTGAGCCAGCGCAAAGGTGCTTCACTCGGCATTGGGAAAACCAAGACAGAACTGGCATCTAGAGACCTTATTTTTACTCTCAAGATCAAGGACATCTCCACTGGGTGTTCCAAAAGCCCGAGCTCTCTTTTACACTTTCATGCCTCGGAAATATGTGGCCCAGAACTCAGCAAACATGTTTGGAAGAGATTCAATATCGCCACCATCTTGGGTTATGTGATTCACTCTACTCCATTTGTGACCTCTTTAAAAAAACTTTCAGTGGATAGAGCACCAGGCCTGGAGTCAGGAGGCTCTAATCTGGCCTCAGACTAACTGCCCTAGCTGTATGGCCCTGGGCAAGTCACTTAGCCCTGTTTGCCTCGCCTCATTACTAAGAGGGAAGGTAGGGGGGTTAAAAAGGGCTTTCTTCCTTGCTGCTCAGTTACTGAAAGGACATCAGCCCTGAGATCAGCCAAAGAAAGAGGTTTTGATGTGAGCCCACAAGAAAAAACCTAATGGGGAGAAAACAGGCAACTCGGACTGGCCGAGCATGAGGGCTTCCTCCTCTCCCCATCCACTGGCCAGAGGAAATTAGATTTCATGTCTAGGATTCCAAATTCACACAGAATATCAAAGAAATGGAAATAATTAAGCTTTGGGGTTATGCGTCTGCAGAGTGCGCTTAGACTTATGAAGCAGTTAGTCCAGTTTTAAATTGCACTGAGCCTCTTGGGCTATCCAGTGTACAAATATGTAAGGCCCTGGAGGGTCAGAATGGTTTCCTTTTTAACAGCATGCTGCCGCCCGTGCCTGGCAAACAGCAGGCACTTACTGAATGCTCATTGATTAGGAGCTGTATCCAATGGATTGTTTTCTATCTAGTTGTAGTTTTGTCATTCAATATTTAAAATCTGGCCTGAGAACTAAGCCAACTTTTGCCTCCAAAGCAGAGTCACACTGAGTCACATGTGGAAGTGAGCTGTACTGCAGGGTCAGCATGGGATTGGGGCCGACCCATCACCAGCCAAGCTTCCAGACAGGCAGTGAAGGGCAAGCAGAAATGGCTGTTTCTGTGCACAACAAAGTGTAGAAGGTGATGTTCCACAAAGGATCAACTCGGACACTGGTCCTGGGATGCCTCCTACCTGTCTGATGCCTCCTTCTCTGGCCCCTTGGCTGGCTGATATGGTGTCACCTGTATCATGTCCCCTAGCAAGGTTCTGTCCTGGCCCCTCTTCTCTTCTCCCTGTCATTGGCTCTCCTGGATGTAAAAGGAGAGGGAGGTGGTCTTTACATGCTAGACAGAGGGATTTGTGGTTTATCTTAGAGGCAAGCGGGACACACTGGAGTTTCTTGAGCAGGGGAGTATCATGGTCAGAGCTGATTTTTAGGAAGATCACTTGTGGAAGATGGACTGGAGAGACTGGAGGCAGGAAAAAAACCAATTAGGAGACGATTGCAATAATCCAGCAAAGCCTAAAGTGCGGCGGTGGTCATGTGAGTGGAGAGAAGGGATGGGGACAGGGCTCTTGTGGAGGCAGAATCTAGAAGACTTGGCAAAGGATGCAGTGTCCAAGGGGAGGCCAACTGAGGAACTGAGGTCACAAACAGGGAAAGGAATGGCTTTGGAGGAAAAGAGAACCACATCTGGTTTGTATACCCCGATGCCTATGGGAAAGGGGAACTGTCCAACCAACAGTGGGGGGGGGGGGCGGCAGAGAAGGAGCTCCCTTAGGGGCGCAGGTCAGGTACCCAAAGGTACAGAGAGCAGACTACGATGGAACCTTGGGCCCAGGGTCACCGTGGGCAGCGGCACATGGGCCGGAAGGGAGGGAGATAAGCAAAAGAATTCAAAGAGTAAGGATCCAGCAGCAGGAAGCGCCAAGGCTACAGTTAGGAGGCCAAGAAGGAGGAGGCCCAGCAGGCCCTGGGGCACTGGATGAAGTGGGAGCAGCTGAGTGACTTCGGAGACCAGGGGCCAGTCTAGGACGACCTAAGGGTGAGTGGGAGGAGAAGAAGGGCCGAGGAAGCAAGCTCAGCTTCCTCCACTGGCCTAAATGACCTCTCCAAACAGAAATCGGGCTCATTGGCTCTCCTTCCTGCAGCCTGAAAACACTCCCAGGCTGAAAGGCCGCAGGGTTCTTCCTCTCCAAAAGCTGGGCTGAAAAAGAGGCAGAGCCAAGTAGTGGCCAGCCCAGCCTCTGCCTATGACCTTCAGGAAGTCACTGAAGCTCTCTGGGCCACCATCGGGGATGGAGCAAAGGAAGCCAGGGCAGGGGAGCTGGAAGTGAGAGCCCCTGCATCCAGGCGATCACAGACAGGGCCAGCTTCAGGGAGGGGCCTCCCCTAAGTCCCTGGGATGGGCTGGAGGCTGCTAGGGGAGGACCCACCGGCTCAGGTGAAATGCTGCCAGCTTTGGAAAGGTCCACTTCCTCTTGGAAAATCAAAGCCCCCCATCGCAGCCTCCTGAGCCCATGGGGTGCCCACTGGCCGTTGGGGATCACTGCCTGTCAGTCCACAGGCCCCAGAGAGCCCACCCCCAGAAGGAAGCCAGTGGCTGAGGCTGGGCAGTGCCCTGGGTGGCTTCCTCCCTGCACTGATTCTCTCCGGGCATGGGAGCCTCACCCCTGGCCCCTATTTCTGGACTGCATGGCTCTCTGGGGCTCCAGCTTGGGGGGGGGGGAGAACTGGCCCTGCGACTCTGCCCCCCCTCCGGAGGCCAAGAGCTGTCCCAGGCCTCGAGGCAGGGAAAGGGGGGTCGTCGTGACTGGGGGACCTCTTGTTCTGTGAACAGGAAGGACTAAAGGGAACCCGGCTTTCGGTGCACAGGGGCCCTTCCTTGGGGCATGCCGCCCGACTGCGACCGGCAGGGAAGCCAACGAAAGGGAACCAATCCGCCTGGACCTCGTCCAGCCCTGGGAATCACTTCCCGAAGGGCTGGCAAGAGATGCTCGGGGGAGGAAGTGGTGTCGGGGCAGATCCACCAGCCGAGCTCTGGGATGGGGATGGGGAACCCAGATGCGCTGTGCGCGTCGTGCCAGCAAAGGGGAAGGGACGCTCCCCCACCCCCGGCCGCCCGCCGGAGCCCCAAAGAGTGCCAGCTGCGGAGGCGGTGGGCGGGGGCGGAGGTCAGTAGCCCCGCCGTGCCCGCCGTGCCCAGCGTGTACCCTTCTGCTCCAAGACAAAACACTCCTGGTACAGCAGAGTCTCCTCGGCGGAGGGAATCAGCCGCTTACCTGGCTCGGGGCTGGGGGCCCGCGCGGCCGGGCGCAGCAGGCGGCGGCGCAGGCGGCCGGTGCGCTCTTGCAGGCGGGCCGTCCGGCGGCTCAGGGCCAGCAGGTGGCCCTCGAGCTCCTCGAGCAGCGCCAAGGAATGGCCGCACAGGTCGGCGAGTTGCCGAAGCAGGCTGAGGGCCGCCACGCCGCTCACGTCGCGCAGCTCGCTCAGAGGCAGGGGCAGCGCGGCTCGAGCCGGCCACAGACGCGTGGGCACCACGCGCCGCTTGTAGAAGGGCATGGCCGGAGGCGGGAGCAACTGGGGCCAGGCAATGGGCCGCGAGGACTGAGCGCCCGGCGCCGGGCCCGGTGGGCAGCGCCGACGGGCGGCCGGACTGACGGCCCCTGCCCCCTAGCGGCCCAAGGCGCAGCTCTCAGCTCGGTGCCCGCCGGGTCCGCGATAGCCACAGCATCCCGGAGCACGCACGGCCGGCTGCGCTGGACGGCAAGCGGGGCGAGCCCCAAAGCCGCAGCCCTGGCCCTTGGACTAGCTGGGCTGACACTACCGCTGCCGCTGCTGTGGCCCCGCCAGCCGCGGCTCCTGCTCCTACTGCTCCTCCCCCTTCCCCCTGCCCCTCCCCTTAACTGCCCCTCCTCCTTGCTGGGTTCCTTCAGCTCTCCCCCCACCCTCCGCACCCCCGGCCCGCCTTCTTTTTCCTTCTTTTCCCAGGCCCAGTCCCGGATTCTCCGCGCTGGAGCTAGGACTGGAGGGGAGGGCAGCACGGGGCAGGAAGCGGAGGGCGAGGCGGAAAGGGAGAGGAGAGCAAGGGAGTTGGGGGCGTGGGGGGGGCGGTGAAACAGAGGCCGGGGTGGGGGGAGAGAGGAGGGAGGGGGAGGGGGAGACAGCTTAAATAGAGTGAGAGAGATTGAAAGAGAGCATCCAGCTTTGGCTGGACAGTGGAATTCCTGTCACTGACTTGGTACAAATTTGTCCCCCTCTGGGAGTCCCGGAGGAGGCAGGGTCTAGGACTGCAGAGAGGCCGCCCTCCTGCCTTAAGGGTTCCCTGGCTGCCCAAACACAACGGCTAGCTTGGCGAGCTCCCCACCTGACGGAAGCCACTTGGCCTCTGTGGGACAGCTGGGGGGGGGGGCATGCCCAGGCCAAAGGCGGCCCGGGAAGTACAGCCGACCCTCCTGGGTCCCAGCCTTAGCACTGAAAGGGACCCTAAGAAGCATCTCTGCCCTCGGTCCAGCGGGCGGGAGGCGGCGCTGGGGAGATGGAGTAAAGTGCAGCCGCTCCTGGGCAGAGCGGCTCGGTGGGTCGGCCTTGGAGCCCGGCCTGCCAGCGCCCTAGAGGCGGGTCTCCAGATGTCCCTTTGATAAAGGAGAGAACTAGCGGCTCGGCCATTCCCAGCAGCTTCGGGCGGGTGCTCTCCCCTTCTCTAAGGCTCCGGGTTCGAGCCCCCAAATGCTGCCAGCTGTTCAACTGGGGGGCGTCTCCCCCCGGAATGGCCGCTAGCCGTCCCTGGACACATTTCCGGCCAGGGAACATCTGGCCGCGCGAGCCCGGGCAGGACCTTTCAAAGCCAAAGATGCTCCCGCGGCCTGGCAGGGCAGTGGAGGAGCCCGGCCTGCCTACGCACGTGGGCGTTTCCCCAGGACTTCGGGGGCTTCCTGAGCTGCCAGGGGAGCCCCACACTTCGATGGCCGCCCAGGCGGTGCTCGCGCCGATCGGCTTTTCCGTGGGGCTCCTTCATCACTCTTCCAAGTCAGCTTTCCCACCTTCCGTCCGGGACCCTGGGAGCAGGGACGCCCGCAGGAGCATCTTCACGGACAGCCCTGGGCCCGGTGCTCTAGCCCGGTGGTCCGACAGCCTGCGTCTGGCTGGGCCGGGATGGCCTTCATGGGCTGCCCGTCTTATCCGCACTGGGAGAGTCCGCTCTTAGCCCTGTCTTTGCACTGCATTCTTTGAGCGAGCGCGCGCGCGCCCGCCCGCCCGCCTGCCCGCTTTAGCTAGCAGCCGGCTAAGGTGAGGTGTGAGAGCTTGCAAAGCGATTTACAGAGAGTATCTCTGGCTGGGGGGAGGGGCTATTATTGGGCCCATTTTACGGATGGGCAAACCGAAGCTGAGAGGTTGAATGTCTTGCCAGGGTGGCACAATTAAGAAAGCGTCTGGAGGTGGGATCTGAACTCGGGGCTTGCCAACTCCGCGTCCCAGGGTCCACCCCTCTGAGCTCTACCCCTTTGAATGGCTCTCGATGAAAGTCCCTTTTCCTAGGGAAAGGCTCTCCCTCCCTCCCTCCCTCCCTCCCTCTGACACTGACTCGCCTTTCGGAAGCGAGTTCTCGGGGAACCCATCGCCCGGCTCTGTCTCCTTCAGTACCTTTAAAGCTCCATCTCGATTCTGGCTGGTGGCCCAAGTCTAGCCCCGGGGAATGATTGGTTATTCACTACTGAGGAGCCCCGGGGCACAGTGCAAGGGGAGGGGGAGGGGGTGCGTGAGCTAGGTCGCCGCTCCTTTTCCCTGTCCTGGCCAGCCCCACTCTTTTTGCCCCCTAACTCCAAAAGCTGGGGGGAGGGCCTAAAGCTGAAAGGTCTGGGTACCGATCTGGACTTGGAGTCTGAAAGTCCTGGGTTCAGTCTTGAACTCAGACACCGCAGCTGTGTGACCCTGGGCCAGTCACTTAACCCTGTTGGCCTAGGCTTCCTCGACTGTAAAATGAGCCAGAGAAGAAAAGGGCGCAGGCTCTGGGATCTTTGCCAGGAAAACCCCAAATGGGGTCAGCCACGACTGACCTGCAGCTGCTCCTTCTCCGGGGAAGGTGGTGTTCAAAATATCAAGAGACGCTGCAGTGTGGGCCTGCCAAAGGCACCTTACCTTGTCCGCTTCCTCTCTCTGCACCGTCCAAACTGTTTCCTCCAGGCTGAGAAAAGACAAGAGAACCTCATGAACCAACCCCCTAACGGTGGGTCAGCAGGCATCCCCTCTGGCCCCTGACAGACTCCTTCCAAGGCTGGATTCATCCATCTCCACATCTCAATGCTTAGGCGATACAAAAGCCAAAATGGCAGCCAGGTTCAGCTTGAGCTGCTGCACAGGGGCAGAGATGGCTGCTGCTGGTTCCAGCCAACGGTTTCCTGTCAGTGGTTTCCTGAAAGCAATTCAGGATTCCCTTTTCCATCTCATCCAATGTGAGCGGCTTTCTCTCTTACCTGGGTTAAAGGAGAAACCATTCTCACCAGTGCTCTGCCCAAAGGGCAAATCCCAATGAGCCTAGTTTGAAGGAATCACCTGGTGTTCTGGGAAGACCCTGTGCTTTTGACAGAGTCACAGCTGAGGCCTTCGAGCTCTCAGTTTCCCCACACCAACAAATGGTGCTCTGAATAGTTTGGTGTCTGAAGGGCCTGGCTTTTGCCCTCCCTCGGGCTCCCCTGGGGGCTGCTGGGGCAAAGACTGAGCATCTTAGCCCCTTTTCCCACATCCTTCACAACTTCTTCAGAATACCTGATTCCTCCAGCAGCAGAGCTCTTTTCCTTTGAATTCTATTCATTGGAATCTCGGTTTTTTCTTATTTGTGGGATTTTTTTACATTTTATAAGCATCAGACAGAATGAGCATTTCCATAGACATCATAGCCAAGAAGAAGACAATTGCATCTAAAGGAGTGGATCTGTTATACAGGGTTTGCTTTTCAAGTGTCCACCATGTCCCAGAAGTCTTCATGCAGCTTAGGAATGGAGGGGTTCCAATTAGACAAGGCCCTGGAATGGCTCTGTTCTGTCTGTCTGATCTTAAGAGAAGAATGGAAAGAGTAAGAAGAATCCACTAGGGGCTGGGAGGAGAAGAAGGGAAAGGAAAGGTAGGGGAAATGATCTCCTGGCTCAAATAAACACCTGTACCAAGAGGGGGAGGGCCAGCACTTGCACCTCACTCTCATCTGATCGAGTCAAAAAACCAAAGAAGACACACATGTACGGAGACCAACCCAGAGCTAAGCACGAAAGTCTATTTTACTCAATAGGAAAATGGGAAGGAAAGGGAGAAATAAAGAAGGGAGGGTAGATTATGGGAGGGATTCACTGAAGATTTACACAAATAGTTATAACTTCAAAAATATTTAGAACTCTCTTTGAGCTGGCAAACAATGGGAATCTGGGAGAGCGCCATCAATGGGGGAATGGCAGAACAAGAGACGCCCTATGAATTGAGGGCATATTATTGTGCTCAATGGCCTCTAATCTGCATGATGACTGAACGGGATTCCATAAGATGAATGTTGCACCATTCTACCCGATTCCTAGGAGAGGAGAAGATTCATAGTGCATGGTGAGACTTGCTTGGTTGGTTTGGACATGGGCAATGGGAAAATCTGTTTGGATTGACCCGTCCCTGTAGCTTTGAAACAAAAGCTTTTGCTCTTCTTGTGTTCTCAGCTGGAGCAGTCCGGGTGTGAAGGTGAGGAGAAACTTAACTGATTAAAATGAAAAATTTCATGATATGAATCCCTATAAGGAAAGAGCTCGTTGGTCACTCTTGAGAACTGTTGCTATCACCTGGGCAGCTAGAAGAATTACACTTTGAGGGAACAGTGACAAACTACAGGATGAAAGGACAAGACATAAATAGGTATATAGATATATATGCATGCATAAATGCATACGTGTGTGCATATATATATACACAACTAGAGTTAAAAAGGAAGTTAATATTAAGAAAAATGGGAAAAGAAACAAATGGGGCTAAATTTATATGTCACAAAAAAGCTCATGGCGGGAGGGGGGAGAACATCAATATCCTGGAAGGGTAAAGAGATTGGAGATAGGAAATACTTAACTTTTATGTGCTTTGAAACTGACCCAAAGAGGGAAGAACAATCGAATCCTTTGGGGCAGAGAATAGATTTGCGCCCTATAGGGGAGTAGAAGGGTAACAAATGGACTGGTGGGGAGGGAAGCAGTACAAGGGAGGGAGAGTGTGGCTGGCAGTTTTAGAAAGACTGTAAATAAAATAAGGGGGGGGATTAAGAAGGGAGGGGGTAGAAAGTTAAGTAAAATAAGGGTGGGAACTAGGGGGACTGATTAAAAACAAACATTGGTGTAGAAGGAAATAGTGAAAGAAGAAAAGGCAGGACTAGGACTAGAAATCAAAATGCTGGGAAATACACAGCTAGTAATCATAACTCTGAATGTGAATGGAATTAACTCACCCATAAAATGCAAGCAAATAGCAGAGTGGATTAGAATCCAAAACCCTACTATATGCTGTCTGCAAGAAACACACATAAGGAAGGTAGATATGCATAGGGTGAAGGTAAGAGGATGGAGCCAAATTCTATTTATCAACTGATAAAAAGAAGGCAGGAGTCGCAATCATGATATCTGACAAAGCCAAAGTAAAAATAAATCTAGTCAAAAGAGATAGGGAAGGTAATTACATCCTGATAAAAGGCAGTATAGACAATGAGGAAATATCTGTACTCAATATGTATGCACCAAATGGCATAGCATCCAAATTTTTAAAGGAGAAACTAGTGGAGCTAAAGGATGAAATAGATAGAAAAACTATACTAGTGGGAGAGCTGAACGTTCCTCTATCTGAACTAGATAAATGAAACCAAAAAAATAAGTAAGAAAGAGGTAAGAGAAGTGAATGAAATCTTAGAAAAATTAGAATTAGTAGACATGTAGAGAAAACTAAATAGGGCCAAAAAGGAATATACCTTCTTTTCAGCAGCAAATGGTACATTCACAAAAATTGACCACATATTAGGGCATAAAAACATTGCAAATTAGTGCAAAAGAGCAGAAATAATAAATGCAACCTTCTCAGATCACAATGCAATGAAAATAATAATTAGTAAGGGTACACGGAGAGTTAAATAAAAAATTAATTGGAAATTAAACAATACGATTCTCCAAAACCAGGTAGTTAAAGAACAAATCGTAGAAACAACAATAACTTCATTGAAGAAAATTACAATGATGAGACATCCTTTCAAAACCTATGGGACACGGCCAAAGCAGTACTCAGGGGGAAATTTATATCCTTGAGTTCATATATTAACAAATTAAGAAGGGCAGAGGTCAATTAATTGGGAATGCAAATTAAAAAACTAGAAAGTGAACAAATTAAAAATCCTCAGATGAAGACTAAATTGGAGATCCTAAAAATCAAAGAAGAAATTAATAAAATTGAAAGTCAAAGAACTATTGATTTAATAAATAAGACTAGAAGCTGGTACTTTGAAAAAACAAATAAAATAGACAAAGTACTAGGCAGTCTAATTAAAACAAGGAAAGAAAAAAACCAAATTGACAGTATCCAAGATGAAAAGGGAGACCTCACCTCTAATGAAGAGGAAATTAAGGCAATCATTAAAAACTACTATGCCCAATAATATGTCAACAAATATAGCAATCTAGGTGAAATAGATGAATACTTATAAAAATATAAATTACCTAGACTAACAGAGAAAGAAATAAATTATCTAAACAACCCCATATCAGAAAAAGAAATTGAACAAGCCATCAAACAACTCCCTAAGAAAAAATCCCCAGGTCCAGATGGATTCACAAATACATTCTATCAAACATTCAAAGAACAAATAATCCCAATATTATACAAACTATTTGACAGAATGAGCAAAGAAGGGATTCTACCAAATTCATTTTACGACACAAACATGGTACTGATCCCAAAGCCAGGCAGGTCAAAAACAGAGAAAGAAAACTACAGACCAATCTCCTTAATTAATATAGATGCAAAAATCTTAAATACGATACTAGCAAAAATAGTCCAGCAAGTCATCACAAGGGTTATTCACTATGACCAGGTAGGATTCATACCAGGAATGCAAGGATGGTTCAATATTAGGAAAACCATCCACATAATTGACCATATTAACAAGCAAACCAACAAAAATCACATGATTATCTCAATAGATGCAGAAAAGGCCTTTGGCAAAAACACAACACTCATTCCCATTGAAAGCACTAGAAAGTATAGGAATAGAAGGGCCTTTCCTAAAAATAATAAACAGTATATATCTAAAACCATCAGCAAACATCATCTGCAATGGGGATAAACTAGAAGCCTTCCCAATAATATCAGGAGTGAAACAAGGATGCCCATTATCACCTCTATTATTTACCATTGTACTAGAAACACTAGCAGTAGCAATCAGAGAAGAAAATGAAATTGAAGGTATTAAAATTGGCAATGAGGAGACCAAGCTATCACTCTTTGAGGATGACATGATGGTCTGCTTAAAGAATCCTAGAGAATCAACCAAAAAGCTAGTTGAAATAATCAACAACTTTAGCAAAGTTGCAGGATACAAAATAAACCCACATAAGTCATCAGCATTTCTATATATCTTCAATCCATCTCAGCAGCAAGAATTAGAAAGAGAGGGGGCAGCTGGGTGGCTCAGTGGATTAAGAGCCAGTCCTAGAGACGGGAGGTCCTAGGTTCCAATCTGGCCTCAGACACGTCCTAGCTGTGTGACCCTGGGCAAGTCACTTGACCCCCATTGCCTCGCCCTTACCACTCTTCTGCCTTGGAGCCAATACACAGTATTGACTCCAAATGGAAGGTAAGGGTTTAAAAAAAAGAATTAGAAAGAGAAAATTCCATTTAAAATCACCCTAGACAATATAAAATTCTTAGGAATCTATCTGCCGAGACAAACACAGGAACTATATGAACACAACTACAAAACACTCTCCACACAATTAAAATTAGATCTAAACAACTGGAAAAACATTGATTGCTCATGGGTGGGACGAGTTAACATAATAAAATGACAATCCTACCCAAATTAATTTACTTATTTAGTGCCATACCCATTGAACTACCAAAAAACTTCTTTACAGAATTAGAAAAAAACATAACAAAGTTCATTTGGAAGGACAAAAGATCAAGGATATCCAGGGAAATCATGAAAAAAAATGCAAAGGAAGGAGGACTTGCAGTCCCAGATCTCAAACTATACTATAAAGCAGTGGTCATCAAAATAGTTTGGTACTGGCTAAGAGACAGAAAGGAGAATCAGTGGAATAGACTGGGGGGTCAATGACTTTAGCGGGACAGTCTATGATAAACCCAAAGATCCCAGTTTTGGGGACCAAAACCCACTCTTTGATAAAAAAAACTGCTGGGAAAATTGGAAGACAGTATGGGAGACATTAGGTTTGGATCAACATCTCACACCCTACACCAAGATAAACTCAGAATGGGTGAATGACCTGAATATAAAGAAGGAAACTATAAGCAAATTAGGTGAACACAGAATAGTATACTTGTCAGATCTTTGGGAAAGGAAAGACTTTAAAACCAAGCAAGAGCTAGAAAAAAAATCACAAAATGTAAAATCAATAATTTTGATTACATCAAATTAAAAAGGTTTTGTACAAACAAAACTAATGCATCCAAAATTAGAAGGGAAGCAACAAATTGGGAAACAATCTTTATTACAAAGACCTCTGACAAAGGTCTAATTACTCAAATTTATGAAGAGCTAAACCAGTTATACAAAAAATCAAGCCATTCTCCAATTAATAAATGGGTAAGGGACATGAATAGGCAATTTTTAGTTAAAGAAATCAAAACTATTAATAAGAACATGAAAAAGTGCTCTAAATCTCTAATAATCAGAGAAATGCAAATCAAAACAACTCTGAGGTATCACCTCATACCTAGCAGATTGGCTAACATGACAGCAAGGGAAAGTAATGAATGCTGGAGGGGATGTGACAAAGTAGGGACATTAATTCATTGCTTCTGGAGCTATGAATTGATCCAACCATTCTGGAGGGCAATTTGGAACTATGCCCAAAGGGTGATAAAGGATGGTCTGCCCTTTGATCCAGCCATAGCACTGCTGGGTTTGTACCTCAAAGAGATAATAAGGAAAAAGACTTGTACAAGAATATTCATAGCTGGGCTCTTTGTGGTGGAAAATGAGGGGCTGCCCTTCAATTGGGGAATGGCTGAACACATTGTGGTATATGTTGGTGATGGAATACTATTGCGCTCAAAGGAATAATAAAGTGGAGGAATTCCATGGAGACTGGAATGACCTCCAGGAAGTTATTCAGAGCGAAAGGAGCAGAACCAGGAGAACATTGTACACAGAGACTGATACACTGTGGTACAATCAAATGTAATGGACTTCTCCATTAGTGACAATGCAGTGATCCTGAATAACTCTGAGGGATCTATGAGAAAAACCACTATTCACATCCAGAGAAAACACAGTGGGAGTAAAAACACTGAAGAAAAACAACTGCTTGAATATATGGGTCAAAGGGATGTGGTTGGGGATGGAGACTCTAAATGAACATCCTAGTGCAAACACCAACAACATGGAAATAGGTTCTGATCAAGGACACAAGTAATACCCAATGAAATTGCATTGGCTGCAGGAAGGGTCGGTGGAGGGGAGGGAGGGAAATTATGTGATTATTGTAACCAAGGAATAATGTTCTAAATTGACTAAATAAACTTATTCAAATGGAAAAAATTCAAGTTATCACGAGGGTTATTCACTATGACCAGGTAGGATTCATACCAGGAATGCAAGGATGGTTCAATATTAGGAAAACCATCCACATAATTGACCATATTAACAAGCAAACCAACAAAAAAATCCCATGATTATCTCAATAGATGCAGAAAAAGCCTCTGACAAAACACAACACCCATTCCTATTGAAAACACTAGAAAGTATAGGAATAGAAGGGTCTTTCCTAAAAATAATAAACAGTATTTATCTAAAACCATCAGCAAACATCATCTGCAATGGGGATGAACTAGAAGCCTTCCCAATAATATCAGGAGTGAAACAAGGATGCCCATTATCACCTCTATTATTTGACTGTACTAGAAACACTAGCAGTAGTAATTAGAGAAGAAAAAGAAATTGAAGGTATTAAAATAGGCAATGAGGAGACCAAGCTGTCACCCTTTGAGGATGATATGATGGTCTACTTAAAGAATCCTAGAGAATCAACCAAAAAGCTAGTTGAAATAATCAACAACTTTAGCAAAGTTGCAGGATACAAAATAAACCCACATAAATCATCAACATTTCTATATATCTCCAACACAGCTCAGCAGCAAAAACTAGAGAGCAAGCCAAAGCGGTAATCGGAGGTAAATTCATATCCCTGAATGCTTATATTAACAAACGAGGGAGAGCAGAGATCAATCAATTGGAAATGCAAATGAAAAAACTCGAAAGCGATTAAATTAGAAACCCCCAGCAGAAAACCAAACTAGAAATCCTAAAAATTAAGGGAGAAATTAATAAAATTGAAAGTGATAGAACTATTGATTTAATAAATAAGACAAGAAGCTAGTACTTTGAAAAAACAAACAAAATAGACAAAGTACTGGTCAATCTAATTAAAAAAGGAAGGAAGAAAAGCAAATTAACAGCATTAAAGATGAAAAGGGGGACAGCATCTCCGATGAAGAGGAAATTAAGGCAATCATTAGAAATTACTTTGCCCAATTATATGGCAATAAATACACCAATTTAGGGGATATGGATGAATATATACAACAATACAAACTGCCTAGACTAACAGAAGAGGAAATAGAATTCTTAAATAATCCCATATCAGAAAATGAAATCCAACAAGCCATCAAAGAACTTCCTAAGAAAAAATCCCCAGGGCCTGATGGATTCACCAGTGAATTCTATCAAACATTCAGAGAACAGTTAATCCCAATACTATACAAACTATTTGACATAATAAGCAAAGAGGGAGTTCTACCAAACTCCTTTTACGACACAAACATGGTACTGATTCCAAAACCAGGCAGGTCAAAAACAGAGAAAGAAAACTATAGACCAATCTCCCTAATGAATATAGATGCAAAAATCTTAAATAGGATACTAGCAAAAAGACTCCAGCAAGTGATCAGAAGGATCATTCACCATGATCAAGTAGGATTTATACCAGGGATGCAGGGCTGGTTCAGCATTAGGAAAACCATCCACATAATTGACCACATCAACAAGCAAACCAGCAAGAATCACATGATTATCTCAATAGACGCAGAAAAAGCATTTGATAAAATACAACACCCATTCCTATTAAAAACACTAGAAAGCATAGGAATAGAAGGGTCATTCCTCAAAATAATAAACAGTATATATCTAAAACCATCAGCTAATATCATCTGCAATGGGGATAAACTAGATGCATTCCCAATAAGATCAGGAGTGAAACAAGGATGCCCATTATCACCCCTACTATTTGACATTGTACTAGAAACACTAGCAGTAGCAATTAGAGAAGAAAAAGACATTGAAGGCATCAAAATAGGCAAGGAGGAGACCAAGTTATCACTCTTTGCAGATGACATGATGGTCTACTTAAAGAATCCTAGAGATTCAACCAAAAAGCTAATTGAAATAATCAACAACTTTAGCAAAGTTGCAGGATACAAAATAAACCCACATAAATCATCAGCTTTTCTATATATCTCCAACACAGCTCAGCAGCAAGCACTAGAAAGAGAAATCCCATTCAAAATCACCTTAGACAAAATAAAATACCTAGGAATCTACCTCCCGAGACAAACACAGGAACTATATGAACACAACTACAAAACACTCTCCACACAACTAAAACTAGACTTGAGCAATTAGAAAAACATTAACTGCTCATGGATAGGACAAGCTAATATAATAAAAATGACCATCCTACCCAAACTTATTTATCTATTTAGTGCCATACCCATTGAACTACCAAAATACTTCTTCACTGATTTAGAAAAAACCATAACAAAGTTTATTTGGAAGAACAAAAGATCAAGGATATCCAGGGAAATAATGAAAAAAAAAAACACAAATGAGGGGGGCCTTGCAGTCCCTGACCTTAAACTATATTACAAAGCAGCAGTCATCAAAACAATTTGGTACTGGCTAAGAAACAGAAAGGAAGATCAGTGGAATAGACTGGGGGAAAGCGACCTCAGCAAGACAGTATACGATAAACCCAAAGATCCCAGCTTTTGGGACAAAAATCCACTATTCGATAAAAACTGTTGGGAAAATTGGAAGACAGTGTGGGAGAGACTAGGAATAGATCAACACCTCACACCCTACACCAAGATAAATTCAAAATGGGTGAGTGACTTAAACATAAAGAAGGAAACCATAAGTAAATTGGGTAAACACAGAATAGTATACATGTCAGACCTTTGGGAGGGGAAAGGCTTTAAAACCAAGCAAGATATAGAAAGAATCACAAAATGTAAAATCAATAATTTCGACTACATCAAATTAAAAAGCTTTTGTACAAACAAAACCAATGTAACTAAAATCAGAAGGGAAACAACAAACTGGGAAAAAAATCTTCATAGAAACCTCTGACAAAGGTTTAATTACTCAAATTTATAAAGAGCTAAATCAACTGTACAAAAAATCAAGCCATTCTCCAATTGATAAATGGGCAAGGGACATGAATAGGCAGTTCTCAGATAAAGAAATCAAAACTATTAATAAGCACATGAAGAAGTGTTCTAAATCTCTTATAATCAGAGAGATGCAAATCAAAACAACTCTGAGGTGTCACCTCACACCTAGCAGATTGGCTAACATGACAGCAATGGAAAGTAATGAATGCTGGAGGGGATGTGGCAAAGTGGGGACATTAATTCATTGCTGGTGGAGTTGTGAACTGATCCAACCATTCTGGAGGGCAATTTGGAACTATGCCCAAAGGGCGACAAAAGAATATCTACCCTTTGACCCAGCCATAGCACTGCTGGGTCTGTACCCCAAAGAGATAATGGACAAAAAGACTTGTACAAAAATATTCATAGCTGCGCTCTTTGTGGTGGCCAAAAACTGGAAAACGAGGGGATGCCCATCAATTGGGGAATGGCTGAGCAAATTGTGGTATATGTTGGTGATGGAATACTATTGTGCTAAAAGGAATAATAAAGTGGAGGAGTTCCATGGAGACTGGAACAACCTCCAGGAAGTGATGCAGAGTGAGAGGAGCAGAACCAGGAGAACATTGTACACAGAGACTAATACACTGTGGTATAATCGAACGTAATGGACTTCTCCATTAGTGGCGGTGTAATGTCCCTGAACAATCTGCAGGGATCTAGGAGAAAAAAACACTATTCATAAGCAAGGGATAAACTATGGGAGTAGAAACACCGAGGAAAAGCAACTGCCTGAATACTGCGGTTGAGGGGACATGACAGAGGAAAGACTAAATGAACACTCTAATGCAAATATTATCAACAAAGCAATGGGTTCAAATCAAGAAAACATGTAATGCCCAGTGGATTTACGCGTCGGCTATGGGGGGTGGGGGGGAGGAAAAGAAAATGATCTATGTCTTTAATGAATAATGCTTGGAAATGATCAAATAAAATATTTTAAAAAAAAGAATTAGAGAGCGAAATACCATTCAAAATCACCCTAGACAATATAAAATACTTGGGAATCTACCTGCCGAGACAAATACAGGAACTATATGAACACAACTACAAAACACTTTACACACAATTAAAGCCATATCCAAACAATTGGAAAAAATATTAACTGCTCATGGGTAGGACAAGCTCACATAATAAAAATGGCCATCCTACCCAAACTTATTTATCTATTTAGTGCCATACCCATTGAACTACCAAAAAACTTTTTTGCTGAATTAGAAAAAATCATAACAAAATTCATTTGGAAGAACAAAAGATCAAGGATATCCAGGGAAATCATGCAAAAAAATGCGAAGGAAGGTGACCTTGCAGTACCAGACCTCAAAGTATACTATAAAGCAGTGGTCATCAAAACAATATGGTACTGGCTAAGAGACAGAAAAGAGGATCAGTGAAATAGACTTGGGGTAAGTGACCTCAGCAAGACAGTCTATGATAAACCCAAATATCCCAGTTTTGGGGACCAAAACCCAGTATTTGATAAAAAAAACTGCTGGGAAAATTGGAAGACAGTATGGGAGACATTAGGTTTGGATCAACACCTCACACCCTACACCAAGATAAACTCAGAATGGGTGAATGACCTGAATATAAAGAAGGAAACTATAAGCAAATTAGGCGAACATAGAATAGTATACTTGTCAGATCTTTGGGAAAGGAAAGATTTTAAAACCAAGCAAGAGCTAGAAAAAAATCACAAAATGTAAAATCAATAATTTTGATTACATCAAATTAAAAAGGTTCTGTACAAACAAAACTAATGCATTCAAAATTAGAAGGGTAGCAACAAATTGGGAAACAATCTTCATTACAAAGACCTCTGACAAAGGTTTAATTACTCATATTTATAAAGAACTAAACCAATTGTACAAAAAAATCAAGCCATTCTCCAACTTATAAATGGGCAAGAGACAGGAATAGGCAATTTTCAGTTAAAGAAATCAAAACTATTAATAAGCACATGAAAAAGTGTTCTAAATCTCTTATAATCAGAGAGATGCAAATCAAAAGAACTCTGAGGTATCACCTCACAGCCTAGCAGATTGGCTAACATGACAGCAAGGGAAAGTAATGAATGCTGGAGGGGATGTGGAAAAGTAGGGACATTAATTCATTGCTGGTGGAGTTGTGAACTGATCCAACCATTCTGGAGGGCAATTTGGAACTCTGCCCAAAGGGTGATAAAAGACTGTCTGCCCTTTGATCCAGCCATAGCACTGCTGGGTTTGTACCTCAAAGAGATAATAAGGAAAAAGGCTTGTACAAGACTATTCATAGCTGCGCTCTTTGTGGTGGCAAAAAATTGGAAAATGAGGGGCTGCCCTTCAATTGGGGAATGGCTGAACACATTGTGGTACATATTGGTGATGGAATACTATTGTGGTCAAAGGAATAATAAAGTGGAGGAATTCCATGGGAACTGGAAGGACCTCCAGGAACTGATGCAGAGTGAGAGGAGCGGAACCAGGAGAACATTGTACAGAGACGGATACACTGTGGTATAGTCGAATGTAATGGACTTCTCCATTAGTGGCAATGCAATGACCCTGAACAAACTGGAGGGATCTATGAGAAAAACCACTATCTACATTCAGAGGAAACACTGTGGGAGTAAAAACACTGAAGAAAAACAACTGCTTGAATACATGGGTCAAAGGGATATGGTTGGGGATGTAGACTCTCAAGGATCATCCTGATGCAAATATCAATAATGGGAAAATAGGTCTTGATCAATGACACACTTAAAACCCCGTGGAATTGCACGTTGGCTTTGGGAGGGAGTGGGGGAGGGAGGAGGGAAGAAAATGAATCATGGAACCATGGAAAAATATTCTAAATTAATTCATTTAATTAAAATTTTAAAAGAAAATAAAATATAGCATAAAAAGACAGTCTCTTCTCTTAAGGAGCTTCCAGAAGGAGACAAGATTGAAGCAAAGGCAAACTCTTGACAGGATAAGTTGGAGATAACCAATGGAGGGCGGGCAAGAGCATTAAAGGGGATCAGGAATGGCTTTCTGGCAGAAGGTGGGATTTTAGCAGACTTGAAGGAAGCATGGGGAATGGGGAGAGAGAAGTGAGGAAGAGAGAATTCTCGACCTGGGAACAATGAGTAAAAATTGCCTGGAGTCAGCCAGGAGGCCAGTATCCCTGCCTTGAGGAGTACAGTAGGTCAGGAAGTAAGGTGTAAGTAGAGGAAAGATAAGAGGGGAAGGCAGCTTATGGAGAGCTTTGAATGCCAAATAGAGCATTTGGTATTTGATCCTGGTAGCCATAGGGAGCCAGGGGAGTTCATTGAGTAGGGCTGTGACCTGCTCTGACTTTGGTTTTAGAAAAATCTGTTGGCTAAATGGAAGATAGACTGGAGAGAGGCAGACAGACCCCCCCCCCCCCATGTCCCCCAGCAACTCTTACATTAGTTCAAGAATGAGATGATGAAGAGTGTGGATATATATGGGTGGGGCTGGGCAGGGGCAGCCCTCAAGTGAAAAATGAGGAGTCCAGGATGACCCCAAGATTGGCTGGAAGGATGGTGGTGCCCTTGACAGGAGGTCTGAGAGGAAAGCTCATGAGATCACTTTTAGTCATCTTGATTTTAAGCTGTCTACACACACAGTCCTCTACACTGAACGAATTTGTTTTCAGACTTTTTTCACTGATTAATCAGTTGTGTTGACTTTTTTCTTCTTTTCCATAAGAAACACTATTTGTCATATGGTGCCTGTGAAGATTAGATTTAGCTATCTCCTGATTGTAACCATTAAGTTACTTAGCTCTTCCTTTATAGTGAAGCTAGAATTGTAAGCTACAATCTTTTTTTAGGTTTTAACTACAAAAGGTGAACTTAATAGAAGAGGATTTAAGTAACCCAAAAAGATAAAATCTAACCAAAGAAGGTGAGAACTAAAGAATGGGCAGTCCTGGAGAAAAGCACCTGCGTGAAAATTTAGAGGTGTCACAAGAGGAAAAAGGTCTTTAAATAGAGGGGAAAAAAGACTGAAAAAAACAGTCAATCACCCTGGGCTTGGAGTGAAGGATCAGTCCCTCAGAGCTGAAGTGAAGACAGACAATCAGACAGTCCAGTGTGTAGAGATTCCGGCAAAGCGATCAACACCCAGACTTCTTTTAGACTGTTACTGTTGGTGAGTGAAAAGCTGACTTAGTGACCTGGCCTTACCTGGAGGCATGAAACCTCCAGGTAAGGCCCAACTTCTTGAGACTCTCTTCCCCTGGCTGGGGCTTAGAAATTCTAACTGGTATCAGAAGAAGCCAGTTTTCTCTCTCTCTCTCCCTCATTCCTTAATATTTTCCTTCCATTGTAAATACTGTAAATAAACTACCATAAATTCTATTTACTTTAGTAATTCATTTTGAGATTTAGAATGAAATTCCTGGCGACCACCTAATTAATCAGTCCAACCATAATTAATTTTAACATGCCACTCACTGTCTAGGAGGGGACAGAGAGGAATCCCAGGGAACAGGACCGTGCTTATTGAAAAAAACAAGACACTGAGTTGTTCAAGTGCACTAGGACTTGTGGGACGCCCTGTACATAAAGCTCACCAAGTCACTTTCCAAGGGGCTCTTTCTGCTTGCTTCCCAGGAGTCCTTCGCAGCACTTTCTGTTCCATTTCCTCCCCAGAAAAAAAGGAACAGAAAGCCCATGTAACAGACAGATGGGCCAGACCAAGCCAAGCCCCATTCCCCACTGGCCATGGCCAAACATGGAGGTCTCTTTCTGGCCTGGCGTTTTCCCAAGGGAACGGGGCTGAGATGGCCGATGGCACCCGCTCTATCTCTAGCAGGGGTGGATTCCGGGGGAATCCCCTTCAGGCGGAGCGGCGGTAGGAGGTCGGGGCTCCTGCCGCTGGCCTCGGGGAGAGCTCTCGGACTGGATAGAACGGGATGGCTTTCTCCCCCAGCCACTGAGCCAGTGTGTGTCCGGCCTGGACATGTCTGTCTGTCTGTCAGTCAGTCAGTCAGTCAGTCAGTCAGGGCTGGGGCCCCACCAGTACGCGGAGGGAGCGAGCCTAGCAAGGCCCGCCCCATGGAGCTGCCCGGAGGCTGCCGGGCCCCGGGGCGGCTTCCGGCGCTCCAATTGGCTGCCGCCTGCGTCGCTCCACTGCGTTCTCCGGATTGGCCTAACCGTGGTGGGGCGGGCCTACATCGACGGCGCTGATTGGCTGGAAGAGAAGCCGGGGCGCGGCACCGGTTTTGAAAGCGAGGCTGCTGGGACTACTGGTGTAGCAAAGGTCCCCCGGTTCCGAACCCTACGGCTCAGTCGACGCGGCCGGAGACCGGCGAATTGCCATGGTAACCTCTCTTTGGGGCCCAGCCCTTGGAGCTTTCCCCGGGCCCAAAGGAGGAGCCGATCGTGGCGCCGGGGGCCTGAGTTCAAGTTCGGTTTCCGCCTAGCGGAGTTGTGCGCGCCGTGAGGGGAGGGCCTTCCCCATCCCCCTCCCCCGGCCTCGGTTTCCCAAACCCTTGTACAAAGAGGACGTTGGTTTTGGCTTTCTCTCCGGGGCCCCTTGAGGTCCAGGACCAGTTCCGGGGAGGAGGAAAGGCGGGGCAGTTCCGGGAGTGCCCGGGCCTCTGGCCGCGATCGCGGGCAGGGGTAGGGGGTGGGCTGCGGGGGCCTTCCCCCACCCCACACGCACTTGGAGAGCCTAGGTGGCCTCGGTGCCCCTGGGAGAAGGGAGGGGCCCGGGATTTCACCGAATCTACCCGAGGGCCTAGAAACGGTCCTGCAGTAAATCAGTCCCCCAGCATTGCCTGATCGCCGACCATGATTGTGCTTTCTCCCCCCCTCGGCAGCAATCTCCCGGCGGCGGCGGCGGCGGCGGCGGCGGCGGCGGCGGCCGGGCCCTGAGTCCCACCACCCCGGGCTACAGAGACAGCTTTGCCCAAGAGGCCGAGGTCATTGCCGAGCAGCTGCAAGGTCACGGGGGAGCAGATGTATCCACCATCGAGGCTGAGCTCCTACCTCCAGACTTGACATCCTCTGCTTCTTTTCTGGACCCAATGCCCAGTGGCCAGGGCCAGGGCCAGGAGAGTGCTAGCCCACTTGCTCCCCCTCCAGACCCCGAGCAGGAACCTTCCCTGCTCTCCCCCAGTGCCCTGGACCTTCCCTTTCTCAAAGGGTCACCAGCCCTGGAGGAGGCTGCCAGTCCTGCTGAGCTGGGCAGATGGCAGCTTAATGTGACCATGGAGCTCCCTAGCCCAGCTCCTGATGCCTCACAGGCTGGTGAGCCTTTGGCCTTGGCCCCCCAAAGTCCACCAGGCCCCCAGGTAAGCACTGAGCTCAACCAGACCTGTCTGCTTAGCTCAGGTGCTCCTGCCCAAGAAGTGGCCCAGCCAGAGAGTGGCCCTGCCCTAGAAGAAAGAGCCCCCAGGGATCTCCCTGATGTGGATGTGCCCGGCAATAAGACTTTTTCATTTAGCCCGGCCACTGCCTTTGTGACCTCCACTCCACGGGGTGCCACCGCCGCAGCTTCAGGGGAGCTGAAACTGCTCCAGGGGGTTTCTGGCTTCTCTTTCCCAGAGAGCCCCCCAGCTCAAGAAGCACCCAGGATGGCCCAGGCAGAGCAGCCCAGTGCCAGACGCCCCCAGGGGCCTCTGGCCTCTGCTGGCAACCTCCCCAAGGCCACCCCAAAAAGTGGCCCTTTGGGGAAGGTGGGCCAGGAAAAACGGTCCCTGGGTGGGGCCATTCTAGCTGTGTCCAGGAGGGGGTATCAGGGCCATCCTTTGCCAGGGCAGAAGAGATGGTCAGCCATCCCCTACAAAGGCTCCCGCTTGCCTGTCCCGCTGAAGGGCAGGAACAGTGAGGCGGGCAGGATGAAGGAAGCAGAGCCGACAGCCAAAGCAGGGAATAGCCCCCCCCCAGCAGCCAAGGTAGCTCAAGTGAGTAAGCTTCCCCCACCCCCCACGTGTCCTTGGGGGCATTACACCAGCCTGTGTTGGGAGGCAGTGCCCAGTGGGAGGCTGCTGGGAGGTGGCCCTTCCCCAAGCCAGTTCCCTAGTGGAGAGGCCTGGAAGTTTGGACTCAGCTGGTTCCCGGCCCCCACCAGGTACATCCATCCAGCCTTGGCTTTTGCCCAACAGAGAGAGAGAGTGAGTGTGTGTGTTTGTTTTGTGCGCACGTGTGCGTGCCTTAGCTCCTCCACAGCCAATCAGTGCCACCTCCATTCTCCTTGCATCAGAGAGGTTCCAGTGCTCGAGACCCCAAGTCCAGGGATCCCCAGGCAGCTCGAATTTCAAGGACTTTGGTCCCTACCCAGGGTGCCCATTCCAGAGCCCCCTCTAAGACAGGTGAGTCTTGGGAGTTTGGGACACAGTCGCTCCTCAGGCTCTAGGTTCCTACCCAGCTGACAGTCCTGTAGTCGGGAGGGCTGGGAGCAGAATGAGCTTGGATTTGGCACCTCAGCCTGCTGCTGCTGCTGTTCCCTGTCCAGCTTCCATCCCAGTGTGGGATTGGAGAGCTGGAGCGCCCGGGCCTGGCTCAGAGCAGAGCCCCAACCGTCCTCGGGTAAGGACGAATGGGTCCGATGACAATGCTGTAGCTAGTGGTGCACGTTTGTTACCCACACCCAGGCTGTCTTTGGCTGCAGCCTTGCTAGACTCTTGGCCAAGCCCCTCAAAGATGGGGGTGGGGGCTGAGATGGGAATGGCTGGGGAAGAATGCCTGTCTTGGCCACATGGGGAAATGCTGGCCCATCAGGAGCCCAGTGCTGCCAGCAGTGGGCAGCACTGCTCCACCATCGCTGCCTTGGCCCAAAGGCATCCCATCTGGTTTTGTCCTCTTCAGTTCTAGATGTGCAGCCCCCCCAGCAGGACAGGAAGCTCCAACCTTCTCCGGGGCCCTCATGCCCCCAGGTAAGGGAAGTCTGGCCTCCCAGCCAAGTTGGCCTCTGGACCCAGATTTCTCCTAGTAGCAGTGGTAGGAAGGCGGTCAGCCCCCTGTGAAAGGGACACACAGGGGACTAAGCTTGGGCTGAGAGAGATGACTATCTGGCAGGATAGATACTAAGCAACAGACTCAGTCAGGAAGACCTGAGTTCAGATCCTGCCTCACACCTACTAGCCAACTGACCCCAAGCAAGGCAACCTGTCCAAGATTTTTGTTTCCTCATCTGTAAAATGGAGAGAACTGAATAAGGTGATGGCTGGATGGAAAGCATTTCCCAAGCCTTTAAAGCGCTGTGTATAACCCCTGCAATGTCCCCTGTCACCTCCTTCCCTCTTTCCCCAAAGATCCTTGTTCTCCTGGGTTTGGAGGGTGGCCGCCTTGGGGGACGGGAGGGCGGGTGGGAATAGTTTAACCTCTTTCCTGTGATATCTGTTGGACAGTGCCTTGTGCTGCAGAAGCAAGTAGAGGACCTCAAAAGCCAGCTAGGTATGGAGGGTGGGTGGCCCAGTTGCCCAACTTCCTTCCCTAGCTGTTTCCATGAGAAAACAAACCTTCCTGGTAATAGGCTCATGTCATGGAACTGGGGGCGAGGGGGGCACTGCACTGAGAGGTTAGACCCTTGTTTCTGTCTGGGTCACACAGAGCACAATTGATGGCAGGAGGCTTTCACTGTCAAGGCCCTAAGTGAGGAGACTACCGTAGGCTGGCCTCCCCTCTCGCCATTCTCCCCAAGGAGCCCAGTCTGGAATGAAGAGCTTTTGTCCTCATGACAAATGAAGTGTGGGATGAGGTCTTGGGCTGGGTGGCAGGCCTTGGGCTCAAAGGCCTGATGAATGAATGAATGAGTGAATGAATGAATGCCCTTTTATTCCAGCTGCCATGCAGTGCCTTAGTGGGGAGCTCCAGGGCCTTCAAGGTTTGTAGCTGGGGGAGCTGGGGAAGAATGGCGCTGGGGGCTGGGAGATGTGGAAGCTTCCCAGCTCACTTCCTTCTCCCTCCTTCCCTTGATTCTATTTGACAGGCATGGCCCAGGATCCATCCACAGCAAATACCAGGGGCACCACCTGAACGTTGGAGCCCCAAGACTCCAGGGCCTCCTCCCCCCCAAGGCTGGCCCTACCTTGGAGCCTTTCCAGGTTCTATCTCCCTACCCCACCCCCACTTCCACTCCCCATCCTAGTCCACTGGAGCAAAGCACCGTGGGTGGGGTTCGACCATTTCTCAGTAGAGAGCTGGCTGGAGCCCTGTTTCAGCAGGATGCTGAACCCATCCCCACTCGAGCCTCTATTCCCCCAACTTAGATGGACTGCCATTGTCTTTGAAGGTGTAAGGAAGACATACCAGCAGAGAGCTGGGTTTGAGGTTCACTTCTGACACTTCACTAGCTGTGTTACTTAATCTCTAAATTTCTCATTTATAAAACAAGGCTAATGATAACTTCCTGCCATTACCCCAGTTATTGTGACATTCAAACAAGATGGATTTCGTTCTAAAGGGCTTGGAGCATTGAGAGGAGTTTGCTCACTGGGAGTTCCCCACCCCCTACCTGATGTCTGGCCTCCTACTTGCCCACAGTTCCCTTCTAGAAGCCAGCCTTTTTCTCTCCTTTGGAGGAACTCCAAACTTGGCCCACTCCTTCTTCCGTCCATCTGTCCCTCCCTGTTTCGTTGGAAGTGTTGCCAAGTGGTCATAGACTTAGACCTGGGAGAGTCCTCCCAGGCCATCCTTTGTACAGGTACGAGGAAGCCAAGTGGCTCACCCACAGCCGCCCAGTTAGGAAGCCTCCCACTTGGGATCTTCAGCCCAGGGCCCCCATTTCCCAGTTGAGGGCCAAGAGACCAATTTGGAAGCGATCTCAGTAGGCCCAGCCAGAATGAGAAAGGCTTAGCCTGGGGTGGAAAAGGTAGGCGCCGGTCTCCAAAGCAGCCTAGCTAGAATTGGGCCTTGGGTTTGTCCTGGGGGTGGGGGAGGTGTTGGCGGGACTAGGTGAGGCTATTTGACAGAAGGCTAGCAGGGTAGTGCTAGAGATGGGGCTCGCTCCAAGATTCCGGAGGACATGCTGCCTCTGGCTGCTGTTGGAGGGGCCCAGTGGGTCATCAGGGGTTCCCCCAAATTCCCCACTTTGAGAGCACCTGTTCTTTGCCGCTGTCCTTGTTCGTGTTAGATAATAAAGAACAATGTTGGGGAGGAGTCTTTTCTACATTTCTATGCCTCCCTAGAGCCCCCAGATGACAGCCTAAGGGTCCCCTCTCCATCCTGGTGGCCTGCTGCCCTTCCCTAGCACTGTCCGGGCCCAAACACTGGACCCGAGACCACTTCTATTACTACTGGCAATTGTTCTGTCTGAAGGGATGCTTCTCAGGATCAGCAGAGCTATTGGGAAATGGGCCCCGTCCTGAGGTCTTTGTTCCCCTGCTTCTTGGTAACCTCTTTACTCCTGTCCCCAGTCCTCCCCCACCCACTCCAGCCCTCCAGTGCTGAGCCAAGTTCAAATCCTGTCTCAGGCACTTACTAGCTGCTTGAACCTGGGCAAGTGGATCACCCTCTGCCTTCGTCATTGTCTTTCTCTGTGAAATGAGAAGCTTGGACTCGGTGGCCTCTAAGGTCTCTCTTCTCAAGACTGAGGAAGAGGTCCTCCATCCATACCTTGGGTAGCCCTTTGGAAGCCAGGCATCCCTAGGGCAGCCAAACCCAGCCTGGAAAGTGTGGCAGGCCTCAGTGGGGCACCAGGGGAAGATCTGAAGGGGACATCAAGGGCCCTGCTGGAAGCCTCAGCACCACAGCTATCCTGGGGCTGTCAGAGGCCAAGGAGGCCTTGGCTCAGAAGACGGCGCCACCTGGCGGAGGCCACTGATACCCAGCTGCTGGAAGCTAACATTTGTTCCACTGGCCAATTGGCAGGATGGCCAGTCCAAGTGCCACAAAGATAACAAATTACCTTTGCTGTTCCCCATTGCCCGGATTGGCTCTCCTGCCAGCGTCCTCAGGATCAGAACACTTCAGATGAGAGGGAGAGCAGCCACAATACCCCAGCCTTTCCAGGGACTCTGCTCTGCTGCACCCCATTGTTCACAGGGTAATAGATTTCAGAGATGGAAGGGGTCTGGGGAGGGCCAGAAGGGACTTCAGAGAAGAGCAGAGCTGGGTCCCATAGCTACAGGGCTCTTCCCTCCCTCCAGACATCCTTTAAACACCCTCTGGAGGAAGCCTTTCCCCATGGCCCTCAATGCCTGTGCCAGCCATGGGCCAATGCCTTCCTATTTATCCTGTTTGTATGTGGATACCCCCACTTGATTGGGAGAGCCTCCTCCAGGGCTAAGCAGAGGTGATATCAAGGTCACAAGGAAGTGACCCAAGCACATTAGAACTCAGCTCCCAACCTTGTACTTTTCCACTTTACCAGGGCCTCAGCATAAACCAGGAGACACCCAATTTCAACTGGTCATTCCCATGCTGGCAATTCCTGCCTTCTTCCTCACCCCATTCCTCTCTGCACCTTATACACCTCACTCACCACCTGGTTCTCTCAGAGGCACCCGACAAGAGGAAACTGATTCCCCCAACCCACTCAGGGTGGTCTCCCTGACAATTAAGGGAGCAGCTCTCCTGAGAAGCTCCAACACCAGCCAGTCTCCAGCAGGGCCAAATCATTCTGGGGTGCAAAGACAAAGTTGATCCCCAGATACAAACAGAAATGCAAAGAGACAAGGAGAAACACTTGGAAAGTCTTTATTTGGCCCAAGAAAGCATGCAGTAGTGTGTGGTGCCATGCCGTGCAAACATTCACCCATTGTTCTGTTTGGCTGCCAACCTCTTGTCTCTCTCTTCAGCAATGGTGAGGCGAATGCCCTTGCCACGGGGCAGAGAAATCCAAGGCTTGTTACCCTGGATTGGAAAAAGGAGGAGTCAAAAAACATCATGCAGTTCCCCCACTTGAGTCAGATGGCACCTTGAGATGCAGTCTAGGAAGGGAGGAGAGGCAGTGCTTGATGGAAGGTGAAGAGTACTCCTGGGTGGCCGCAAACCGAAACCACCCACCAATCAATTCCAGGGCCCCACCTCATCTCCCAAAGGGCCAGCATTCCAGCCTTGAGTGCCCCGGCCTAGAGGCTAGGAAGTTCTGAGGTTCTAGAACCTCTAGATGCCTGATGCCAATCTCTCAGCATGGGCCTGGGCAGTTCTCTTCCCAAGTCAAAAGGAAAAGGACAACTTAAGACTTACTTTCCCAATAACAAAAATGTTGGAAAGCCTGGTGGCAAAGCTGTTGCCATTGGCATCCTTCACATGGACCACATCAAAGGAGCCTGGGTGTTTCTCCCTGTTGGTGATCACACCAATTCGCCCCAAGTTAGCTCCACCAGTCACCATACACATATTACCTGGGTAGAAAGAACAAAGATGGAAACTGGATGGGTGAGAACAGTCAGAGGGGAGTGGGGGCAGCCTCCTGTTTAGGGGTCTGGGAAGGCTCTGCTGACCTCAAGGTTGGATCAGCGTAACCTCTAAGGCTGGCAGTAGGAAAAGGGGGCATTTTCTCCAGTTATCTGTTCAGCCTCTCACATTTCTCCCTTGAGAGTTGGGAACTCTGCTGCTCTAATCTACATTAAAGTCCCATACGAGCTAGCTGCCCAAAGGGGGTGAGGGGTGGAGAGGAAAGAAGAGCCCCAACCGGTATCAAACTTGATGAAATCGGTGATCTTGCCAGTCTCCAGATCGATCTGGATAGTGTCATTCATCTTGATGAGAGGATCTGGATATCGGATGGTCCGGGCATCATGGGTGACCAGATGGGGAATGGCCTTGGTGCCCACAAAGGTCTTTCTCACTTTACAGAGTTTGTACTGTGAAGGCATGAAGGAAGAGCAGGTAGTTGAGGGTCACCTGACAGGAAATCCCACCATGGGCCTGAACACCTTCATCTGTGAACAACCCCCTGAAGGTTATGTGGAGCAGATCCCCAGCCCTCCCCAGGGGGAAGCTTGAAGCACTTACCTTGGCCTCCTCTGCTGTGATGCGATGGACAGCAAAGCGGCCCTTGGTGTCATAGACCAGCCGGAAATGCTCCCCCGTCTTCTCGATGCTGATCACGTCTGATTTCAACCAGTTCAACAACTCAAGTCAGTGGGGGGGGGGGGGGGCGGAGAGGGGTTGAGGGATGGGAGATGTTGGGCCTGGGCCCAGCCCCCTGCCAGGGTTCTGTGCACTCACCCATGAAGCCGACGGGGTAGGTGGTATCAGTGCGGACCTTGCCATCGATCTTGATGAATCGCTGCATGCAGATCTTCTTGACCTCGTCCCCCGTCAGGGCGTACTTGAGGCGGTTTCGGAGGAAGATGATAAGTGGGAGGCATTCTCTCAGCTTGTGAGGGCCTGTGGATGGCCTGGGAGCCTGGGGAGGGAAGAGCAGGCCAAGGGCCGGGTGCTGGGTGTCCCCCGGGGCATTTGTGGGCTCCCCCCACCCCAGGGTGAATGCTTCGGAGAGCAAAGCTGGCCTCTGGCACACTCTGCCAGGGGGCCCCTGAATTCGAGGGCTTCCCAGGAGCCTTAGAGGGAGGGGGTTGCGGGCGCCCCCAGGGGCTAGGCGGCACGCTAGAAGCTCCGCCTTGCTGCGTTCCCGCATTCCTACCGCAATGGCCGCGGGAGGCTGGGAGTGAGCAGGAGGGACGTGACTGACGACGGACGCCATTTGCCCGCGCCAGCCGCAGTCTTCCCGGGCCCACTTGGTGATCAGCACCTGCCTGACTGGCCAGCCTGCGGGAGGCGGGCTCAGGAGCTCTATCCGGGACCCCCGATCCCGGCCCTTCCAAGTTCAGACTCCCCAGTTCCTCCTCGAGGCTTCCTCCGCAAGGTGAAGGCAGTCAGAGCCGGAGTCCCCCCCCCCCCCCCGGCCCCGGGTGACTCACGAACACGCCGGTCAGCTTGTCCAGCATCCAGTGCTTGGGGGCGGCCACGCGCTTCAGGTGCTTCTTGGGCCCACGAGCCTGCGGACAGAGGGCGGCGGAGTAAGCAGGGAGCGCGGGCCCCGGCGCCTGTCTCCAGACGGAGCATCAAGCGGCCCAAGCGGCCCCTGCCCTCCCCGGCCCGAGGGACGGCCAGCGGCATGGAGGATGGAGATCGATAGGGAGTGGGCCGAAGCCGGAGCTGCGACACTCACCATGGCTGCTCCGAGTCGAGAAAAGGGTGGCTAGTTTCCGGCGAGCTGAGGAAATAGGCGGAGGGCGGGGCTCACCCACAGGCCGCCCCTTCCGGCGGCGCGGGCCGCTCTGCTGCCCTCTGCTGTCCGGAGGTCGCGAAGCATCCGGCTGGCGCGCTGGGCGAGGCCTGGGCGTGGCTTGACCGCTGGCGCCCCGCCCCGGCTGGACCTCTCAGACTCTCTCTTCCCTCTGGGGGCTCGGGCTTACCCGCCGGGGAAAGAGGAGTGGCCGCAGCACACCGGGAGCCCCCACGGCTCGAGAACGGTGCTGACAGCGGGGCCCTCTGCACAGGCCACCTAGGGAGTCACAGCCCAGCCCCCAAAGGGAGGAGGAACTGGGGGCGTGTCCGATGGCAGGGAGCCCCGAGGATGCCCCATGCGGGAAAAAGGCAGAGGTCTGCCTCTGCTTCCCAGGCTCTGGGAGCTTCGATGAACTCGTCGGGGCAGGGTAGGGCGTGGCCAAGAGCCGCCCCCCTCCATCCCGAAAGCCCTCTTCTTCCTGGGGCACATCAGCCCCGGCCCCCTTATCCCGCTCAGTTCCAAGCCCCGCCTGTTTGGTGCTGAGATCCAGAGAATTGCCTATTTTGGAGTCTGGGAGTCCAACTCCAGCATCTACAGTTGCTGGGGAAACTGAGGCTTCCAGAGATGGGCTGCTGGTTCACTGGCTCAGTCTCAAAACCGTGAAGTGTCTGATGCAGGATGTGACCTCAGTTTCCTGGACTCCAAATTGGGTGTCCTAACCTCTTTTCACCAAAGAGGAGATTCAGATTAAATGGCTTGTCTGTCTGCCTGTCTGCCTTTCTCTCTCCCTCTGCCTCTCCCCCCTACCCCCTCACTCTTCTTGATAATCCCCACCCCAAGGCCAACAGAGGTCCACACTCTTCCCCCTCCCCAATACCACCCCCCTCAACGCGCAAGTCCAAGAACCTTCAGAGATGGCTGACAAGAACTGAAGCCCGGTGGCTACACTGCCACCAGGGCAAAACCTTTTTTATTGGTATTTACAAGAAATCACAAGACACAGGAGCTTACTAGGGAGGGAGTCCAGCTGAACTGGGACCCATTTCCGTGTACTCCCCCCCCCATCCCCCCACCCCCCCCCCCATGTACACAGACATCCCTCTACCCACTGGAGTGCCTATTGCTTCAGCTGGAGGGCACATCAGTAGTGAAATCAAACTCATCCTGGCCCAGCCAGAGCTCGGGCAGCTCCCCAGCTTGGTCCAGTCCCAACTCCACCACCAGGGACATAAGGACCTCCTCATCTATGGGGTCAGAATCAATGAGATTGGGGTTATAGACCTCGTCAGAGGCAGTCTCAGACTCCTCTGGCTGGCTCCCCCCCACTGGCCAGTTTGGCATGGGAGTTTCCTCCTCTGGGGCCTCTGTGCCAGGCCCCCCCTGGTACTGGTTATTAAACTTCTGCAGCTGCATGTTTGTCACCAAGGGAGACCCTGGGTGCTCGTTACTCGGGGAGCTGTGGGACGGAGAGGGGGCTGTGGGAGAGGCTGGCGGTCCTGATTCGCTTAACTGAGGTGCTTCAGGAGATATGTTCCCATTCATGCCAGGCCCAGAGAACTGAAGAAGGTTGTCAGCAGTGATGGCTGTCCACTCTTTAAAATCGAGCTTTGGACAGACCAGAGAGTTCATATCCCGTAGACGGAACCCTAGAAGACAGAGGAATAATCAGACAACACTTTCGGGCCACTCTGGGCTTCTTCCAGCAAAATCCTATCAGATTGGGACAGGGGCCTGGGGAGGGGGGGAGCTGTGGGCACTGGTTCTGGGCTCTTCTCTATGCCAAGGTCCCATGTGGGGCTTTTTCCGAGGAGAAAACTAATGCAACTTGGGCTACGTTAGGAGTGGGCAGGGTCTAAACAAAGAGTCACTGTTGCCCAAGGAGGAGACCCCTAGAGCTATCTGTCCTCAACAGAGGCCCAGGGCCTCCCACTGGCATCAGCTTCTTAACACTGTCTAGAAGCTGCCAGTAAGTACTGGGGCCATTGGCCACAGCCGTCTAGGGTGGCCCCCTCCTATTAAAGGGGTGGGGGAGAGGCCTTGACTTACCTGTTTGACTGAGGCCTTGTAGCCTAGCAGTTCTGTTGACATCTGGTGGGCCACCAGAGAGCCAGACTGAATGTGGTCTCCTGCAAAGAGAAACTAGTCCGATAAGAGAAATGTTCCGAATTCAGGTGGACTCAGTGGGCCTCTGGGCACCGTGGAAGACACAGAATTTGGCTGGCTCAGAGGGATCTCTGAGGAGATGGCAAGAAGACCAAGGAGTTGAGGCATCCTAGAGTCCCAGCAGGAACAGAACTTTGGATCGAGGTAAAAGGGAGAGGCGAGCCAGCGACCAATGTCCCAAGGAAAGGCCATGGGATGTCATGGGTCAGCTGGGCTACAAAGCAGAAAGGTATCAACAGGGTTGCTAAGCCTGGGGTCACAAGGGAGGCCAGAAGCCAGCCCTAACCCTGAAGGAACTCCTAGTCTAATGGGGGAGATGACCGGCAAACCCTAGACGTGGTTCACTGGAGACAGACCACCACTGGAACTACCATGACAACAACCGGGAGACTGCTGGAGTGGTCTGGTCTGAGGCGTGTAACAAGGCTGGCTCCTCCCCAGAACTGGGCTCAACTCTCTCCTTCAGTACTTGGGGGTCTGGAAGTCACGGGGCCTGAAGGCCACTCTGGGGGAGAGAGGAGAGACCTGAAGGGAAGGGAATGGGAAAAGGTCATCCCCATTCTCTATCTGACTGCAGCTGCCTTTCCGGATGTACTCTGGATCCTATTACAGGTGACAGACAGACAGACACCCCCCCCCAGCTGAATGTTCCCTTGTTCTAACTTTGAAGTGATCATCCCTCCACCTTTCTTTCTTCCAGGGTTCTGTCTTCCCTCAAGGTTCAGCTCAGGTACCCCCTCTTCCTTGAAGCCTTCCCAGAGTTCTCCAGGCACTGGTACTCTCTTCTTCCTCCAGTTCCCTTGAATGAATTTATTTCTCCATGCGCTTACAGTAGACCCCACACGGCTTCCTCACACCTCCAGGGTTTGCAGCCTCCCAAGATCCAGCTTCAAATCTTACCTCTGAGACTTCAAGACTGATGGCAAGCCTTCCCAACTCCAATCACCACTAGTGCCGGGGACGAGGACAAGGATGAGAAGTGCCCAGGGAAGACCAACAAGTAAGTGGGAGTCTCTGACCCAGTTATTCATCTGGGACTTTTTTGTTACAAGAGTTGGGAGCAGTCATCAAAAAAAGAACAATCAAACCTAAAGAACAAGGTCATTGCCAGACCCGGGGAGGGGAGGCCACGGGGGAGGATTTTGGTTCCGGGGATAACAGTAACAATAAAAGTCCGGATACACGTTACAAAGTATTACTCTACCATATCTCACTTGAGTCTGGGAGGTCAAAGCAAATGCTCTCCAAATTTTACAGATGGGGAAACTGAGGCCCAGCGTGGCGAAGTGGCTCTCTTGTAAACTAGGGGAGAGGACTGAGCTAGCTTGCCTCCAGAGCCACACTCCAGACAGTCCACTTCCAGCACAATTTGCTGAATGAACTGGCCCTGGGCAGCGGTCCCCACTTAGGTCAATGGAAGTGTTTGGATTTAGCCAGCCGAGGAGTTGGCTGACTTGGTGGGAAGGCGGTTAGTTGCACCCGAGGCACAGCCTAGCTTTCCAGGCCTGAATTAGAAGCTTTGCCCAGGCCTTGTTTGGGGCACAAGCCCACAGCAGTGACAAGCTGCTCAAATAAGGGAACCTGACCCCCTTTGCCATGTGCTGGGTGGAATAAAAGGAGATGATGTCATGGCCTGAGCGGCTCCAGGGGGGAGGGATCGACCTTCAAGGCCACCTGGTCCCACCAGCCCTCTTCTAGCATGGACAAGGAAAATGAAGCCAGGAGGTGGGAGAGCACCTGCCGGGCATCTCTAGGCAGTGATCAGCAAAGGACATCACACCTTTGTGTGAACGCACATGCACACATGTGTATGTATGTCCGGGTACACACGTGCACGCACACACACACACACACACACACAGCCTTCAAGTACTCTCTGAATTCTGGGAGATGAGGGGAGAGCCAGTCCAGGTGCTCTGATTGAGGCCACAGATCTTTCTAAACATGGCACTCATAATGATGACAACTCACAGGCAGGATTGCCCAGTGGAGAGAGCTCTGGCCTGGGAGCCGATTCAGCCAGGTGCATATTGAGTGCCTACTGTGTGTCAGGCCCCAAGCAGACCTCGGTTCATATCCTGGCTGTGTGACCCAGGGCAAGTCACCAGAGTTCTCTGGGCCTCCAGGCCACTCCTGAAGATTCAGAACAGTTGCTGGTCTAAATCTGTGGAGGGCGTTTCCTCATTTGGAGTTCCCTTCACCAATGAAATCACGGGTCCCCAAAAAAGGGGTTGCTAAGCCCTTGTCGATGCAGATGACCTCACTTGCTCCTTATAGCAGCCTCTTGAAGCAGATGCTATTACTGTCCTGGGGCCCAGAGAGGCTCAGTGGCTTCCCCTGGGTCACCCAGCTCAGGCAGGACTTACCCAATTACCTGTCCATTCTGCCACCAAGATCTGAGATCCCTAATTATCCCAGGGTGGCCAGTTGGGATAGAGCCCCTGAGGCAAGGGAGGCCCAGGATGGGGCGCGGATGCTCTGTTTACAGAGGAGGTGTAGGAAGGTTCCAGTATAGCTACTAAGTAGCAGTGGGGCGATTCAAATCCACATCCTCTGGAGGCCTGGATTCAGACACACACCCTTCCTTCTTGTTCTCCCCCCTCCACCCCCAAAGCCTTTGGCTTCCCCCTCACTTGGGACCCTGAGCTTGCCAGTGGTGCCCGCTCCTCAGTTCTTCTGTAAGACGGGGCAGAGGAAACCACTGAGATTAGGGGGAACGGCTGGGAGAAGTGGGAGAAAGGCCACCCTGCCACCCTGCATGGAGGGCCTCAGTCTGACCCTCTGTCAAGTCAAGGAGATGGAGGAATTCTATCTAACGGTGGGAGGGGGGCTCCAAGGGCCTGCCCTTTACCTCCTCAGGGTCAGTCTGCTCCCCCTCCTACCTTACTTAATACCTTGACACAGCTCGCCCACCCCTCACTTGGAGAATTGACACAATCTCTACAAAAGCCTCAGCAGTTCCCACTTGAGACTGCCCAGTGGGTTCCATCATGGTAGCCATGTCCTCATGAAGGACCATGGGAAACAATGGCAACCATGGCTGTGAGATCTTCGAATCAGGCTTTCTTTAACCTTATCTAATCTTCCCATCAGTCCCAGGAGGTAAGTGCTGTTATTATCTCTAGCTTACAGATTTGGAAGTGGAGGCAAACAGGTGAAGTTACCGTGCCCACGGTCGCACAGCTGGGAAGTATGAGCTCAGGTCTTCCTGGTCCTGGATCCACAACTACATACCAAGTACTGCAGTTTCAATTCAACCCACATTTCTGAATTTCCACACTACATGCCTGGCACTATGCTTGGCACCTGGGAGGGGCTGCAAAGGCCCCAAACAAAAACGGTCCTTGCCCTCCAGGAGCTTCTATGCAAGTGCAGCTGGGAACTAGAAAAGCCCATTACCCTGTCTGAGCCAAGGCCGGACCAAGTTGGAGGTAGAGAGCTCTGCCTACTCTCCCTCTTCTCAAGGCCTCCTGTCCCTGGGGACCAGAGCCCACCTGCCTGCTTGCCCTCCTGCCCTCCCTCCTTGGTGGCCTTCACAGCAGAGGCTGCCTAAGCAAAGAGCAAAGCCAGGGCCTGGATGGCCTGCTTAGTCTTAAGGAGAGGGGGCTTGTGTCAGAGTGAGCCCTGCGGAGGATGGTCCTGGCAGCTGGGCCCAGTAACTTTGGGTAAGGTGAGTCAGGAAAGAGGGCAAAGAAGGTGCCTTTGGGAGGAATTCCCGGACAGGGCACTCAGTTCTCAGTGTCTTTGCATGGCCTGGAGTCACCCACTTTCCTGGCCTTAGCTCCGATGACTCTGGTGAGGATATGCTTGGCGTAGCTTTGCTTTTGCTTTATAACCCTTACGTTCTGTCTTAGAATTGGTGATACTGGTTTCGCTTCCAAGGCAGAACAAGACAATTGGGGTTAAGAGGTTATGCAGCCAGGAAGGGTCTGAACTTAGATTTGAACCCAGGACCTCCTCTCCAGACCTGACACTCTGGTTCCTGGGCTCTGGGCCCCCTGAGCACTCGCTGACCTTGCTTAGCTTGCCCCTCCTCCCCCGTCTCAGAAGGTCGGCCCTCCTGCGTTCTTCATGCTTTGCCTGTTGAATGTCTACCCACACTGCAAGACTCTAGCAACTTCAAGGCCTCCTTCAGGAAGCCTCCCAGGGTAAAAAGAACCATGAGAGCCACAGCCTCATGTCCACACACAAGGTCACGCCTGGCCTGAGATCCTCACACATGGAGGCCAGTTGGATCTGTCACGTGTCGCTCACACTCGGATGCGTAGACAACTCTAGAATGACTCCCCCCAGATAATGGGGCAGCAGTGGGGTGGGTGGGATGAGGAGGAAAGGGAGAAAAGGAAGGAGTCCAGGAATGAGGATAAACACTCTTGTCACTGAACACATCCATCCAGACCACATGAGGCCAGAAAGAGTAGATCCAGGAGCACTTTGGGAAACAAAGAACTGGTGGGCCTGGCATGGAGACGGGATGGCCAATCCTAGCTCTCAAGCTAGAAGGGACCTCAGAGACCATCTGGGTCAACCGCCATGTTCTACAAAGGAGAAGAGAGGGCAGTGATCTGTCCAAGGTCATACTGGGAGCCCATGCCAGAGGGGGGATTTGAAATGAGGTCCTCTGACTCCAACTGCTGCCCTAATGGAATAGTCTCTCTTCCCCCTTATTTCCCAGCCTCCCTCCCTCTTTTCTCTCTAGATACCATTTCAGCTTGTGTGAAAGATAGAGGACTCAGTCCTTCAGAAGGCTTCTAAGAAGCCACCGAGGGAAACTGTCTTCTACTCTCTGGGGACCCGACTACCGGGTGGGAATCATCCTGAACCTTGGGGGAAGGGGTCGCCAGCTCGTCGAGCTTATGTTAGAGAAAGGGGGAAAGGCTGGTGCTAAAGGGAGATCTCAGAAGGTAGAGACGGAGAGGGAAGCAAGCTCCCTTGGCCCATACAGTTCCACAGGGGCAGTGAGCCAGTGAAGAGGAGGAAACGCGGAAAAATCCAAGGAGGAGGAAAAGGATTGTCAAGAGGGCCACAGAAGGTGGAAGCCTGGGGAGGGAACAGGAGAGATAAGAGGGCAAAAGCCTGGGTGGCTTCTGGAAGGAGGACGATGGTGTGGGCCAGTGAGGCTGGGCGGGGAAGGGCCTTCCTTCAGCTAGGTTGGGAAAAGGGGCTCTCTGCCTGGGGGGGAGGGGGCACTGGGCCCTGACACCAGGGACTAGGCTCAGTGACGCCATCCGTCTTTTGCTTCTCAGTTTCTCTGCCAAGGAGAATGATCTTTGTACTGGAAAGGACAGAACAAGCCGGGCTAACAGGCAGTTGGCATCCCAGATAAGTAGGGAGATAGTAAAATGCCAGAGAGAAGAGTCAATGAATCACTCCCGAACAAGCAGCACACAGCACAGGGAGAAACGAGGGGACTCCCCACTTAGGTTCTGACTATTCTAACATCCCCGAGGCGGAGGTGGGCGGACAGAGGGTCCAAATGCCAATGGGGGAAGGCCGCCCTCCCTCTTTGTCCCACTTCACTCCCTCCCTTCCAGCAGCCTCATGGGGGCTCTTTCTAAAAAGGGTTCTAGATTCCAAACCCCCAAAGCATCCCCAGGCTCCGGGGAGCCCAGAACCCTGGCTGTTCCCAGCCTGGGCTGCCCTTATTCACCGTAACCACAGAGCTGAAAGTAGCCAGCTCACTGGAGCCCCTTCTGCGGGCCTGGGGATCTGCTGCGACCAAGGACGGCCCAGCCATGGGGACCATGAGCAGCAGCTCCTTTGTCCAGGGTTCGAGCCCCATCCGGGAAAGGCTAGAAACAAGTGTCCCTGCGGTGGCTCCCCCTGTGCAGAAGATGGAGCTTTGGGGGATGGGCCAGCCCAAGGAGCAGCGGCCACCGAGGGGTTAAGAGCCCTTCCTGGGCTGGGGGGGCCCAGAGATCTGGCCAGGTGAGAGCACTGGCTGGAGCCTACAGGGCCCCAGAGACGGATGGGTGGCCCAGCCTCCTCCCCCCCCCCCCCAGCAGCTTGCACGTGTTCCCCTCCCTGGGATCTCCAGCCCTCTCCCAACACGCTCCTCACAAGCGGCCCTTCCCAGGGGCTCCCGCAATGGAGCCCAGCGGAGCCTACTCTCCGCTGATTTGATCAGGGTCCCGCCCCGCCCCCTTGGCCAAGTCCCTGAAGACAGGCGGGTGGCAATGACCTGGGGGGTGGGGGGCTGGGGGGGGCGCCCTCCTCAGGAATTCCAGCCGGCCGTGGCGGGGGAGGGGCGGAAGCCGGAGTCCCACCTGTAGACCGGCCTGCGAGGGCAGGAGAAAAGGAAAGGTCTTGGCGGCAGGTCCAGCCCCCGGCCAGGAAGCCTCGGGGGCCACCGCCCGCCCCCCAGCCCGGAGCCGAAGGTCCTTACCTCCGAGGCTCAGCGTGCGTGCGAAGGGAGGCGGGAGCGAGCGGTCCGCCGCTGCTCCCGGCTGGGCAGCGGTGACAGCTAGAAACTTCTTCTCCCTCCGGCTGACGCCGGCGCCCCTCTCGGAAACTTGGCCCCGGCGGGCGCCGCTCCCGCTTCCCCCAGGTGAAGGAGAGGGGCTGGCCTAGGCAGCTGCTCAGGTCACTCCCGATCGCCGCCTCCTCCTCGGCTCAGGTCTCCCCTGACAACAGGGAAAAGCCCTTCTTTCGGCCGCCGCGGGGCCATCCGAAAAGCGCCCCAAGGGGCTGATGGAGGCGCAGGGCGCTGCTCCTAACTGGCTGGCCCTGCCCGAGCAGTCACCCTCCTCTGCCCGGCGGCTTCTCCCTCGGGAAAAGGAGGAGCTTGGCCCCGAGTCAAGCCCGCTCGCCCCCAAATCAAATTAGAATGACAATTAATGGCGAAAATGACTCCCAATAACCGCGAGGAGCCCCGGCCGGTGGCGGGGGGAGGGGGAAGCGCAGGGGGCTTAACGGCGGCCGAAAGGTGCCCCAGCCTGCTGCGGAGGGGAAGAAGCTGCTCGCATCTCTGGAGGCTTCCAGAGGCTGCAACTATTTGCTACAAAGTGTCAGAAGAAGGAATCTGAACTCAAGCCTGTCTCTAAGGCCTTCGCTGGTCACTAGGGCAAGGCTGGGCTTTCAGCAACGTCCTGGAGCCGGCTGAGTCTAAGCAGAAACCCGCATCTCCCATACTCCTTCCTGGAGGGGGGGGGGGCGGTGTGCGCTACGGACAGCCCGTCCGGAGAGCACTTGGAGGGAAAGGCCTTGAATGCCGGGATGAGGCAGGCTTAGTGGGCAGCTGAGAGCTCCAGAGCACATGGAAGCTTGAGGAAATTGGCTGCCACTTAAGGCGGGGAGTAGGAGCAGAACAACCTTAGGGCAAGGCTGTCCACCTGGACACTTGTTATTCCTTCTCCACCCCACATCTAGCCTTGAGTGTCTGTCCCAGGAACCCCCTCGAGTGCCTGCTTCCTGCCTGGCCAGCTGCTTCTGGGGTATAAAATCTGGATTGGACTTGGGAAGCTGATCTGGAAACCAGCCCGTCAACGTTATGGGCCGGGAAGCTGAGCCCAACAGAGGTGAAGTGACTTATCCAAGATCACACAGCTGGTAGGGGCCACTGGCAGTCGAGGTAACCTTGTAGGGGCTCTGCCTCAGTTGCCCCCCCCCCCCCCAGGAAAAAAGCAGGAGGAGCACCAGATGCTGTTAGGAGATCTCCACCTGGGACCTGGAGGCCAGCTCCTCGTCGGCCTTCTGCCGGCCCATTGCTCTGTTCTCAGGCCGCAGGGGGCCAAGTGGGGCGGAGGGGGGTCCCTGAAAGCAGAGAGCTAGCTAGCGCTGGGCACAGAGCAAGAGGCGGGGCGGGTTCCCCTCGGCCCCCCAAGGTTTGCGTGAGGCAACATTTCCCTCTCCTAGCACTGCTCTGCCCCGCCCCCGCCCTCTGCTGAGTGCCTTTGCAAAGCTTTGCAAGAGAGCAGCCGGCACCCGGCGCCCCTACAGCCTCCCCGGTCCAAGGCCGGGCACTCCCCCACCGCTGCTTGGCCCCAAGAATGCAGGCGGGCTTCTGCCCAGCTGAGTGGCCTTGGGCAAGTCTCCTAACCTCTGGGGCTGCCACATTCTCTCGGCTAAAAAACGAGAGGGCAGGCGGGGAGTTGGACGCCAGGTTTCCTAGGCAGGAGTGTTGCCACAGAGCTCTGCCCGCAGAGACCCCTCAACCGTCGGGCAGCGCTGACGGGACCCTCCCCGTGGCCCCGGGAGCTTGGGACAGGGGCTCACTCTCCGGATCCCTCCGGCGACTCTGGAACTTGTTTCCCAACACGTGCGGCGGGCTCTAGCCAAGGCCGCAGGACTGGGGGGGGGGGGGGGAGGGGGAGCCGTGGCCGGCATAAACAGCTCGCACTTGCCCGGCTTTACTCAGACTGAGCGCTCAGGCTGCCGCCAAGTGCGGAGCTAAGCTAAGCGGTGTGGCTTGGCGGGGAGGAGGGGGGTCTGGCGCCCGGCCCAGCCCAGCCCGCCCCTCCCCTCTCTCCCCTTCCCCCCGCTTACCTCCCCAGAGGCGCCCTGCCTTCTCGGAAGCCTCTCCCAAGACTGTTGGGTCTTCAGGTGTTGGCCGGGCGGCTCACTGGTCAGTGGAGCAGCGGGCGACGGCTCTCACCAGCACCTGGAAAGGGGAGCTCGGTGAGGATGGGAGGGCCGGAGCGTTCGCTGTGTCTGCCCGACCTCCTGCCCTGGCCACCGGTTCTGCTGCTACGGTTGGCCCAGGGTCAGACCACCGAGTTCCGTCTCGAGGGGGCCCCGAGCGGCGCGGCACGTGACGGAGGCTTGCGTGGGACAGCGGCTCTCCTCCTCAGCGCCCAGTCCCCGGAGGCCGTCCGCGGAGACTTACCGCAGTGGACAGCTCGCGCACGGGCTGCCCCTGGCCTCTGTGCGCTGCTGCCTCTCCTCCTGGTCCCTACGCCTGGCCCCGCCCCTCTGCCCGCCCTCACTCACTAACTCGCCGGTGGCCGCGTCCCGAGCAAGTTCGCCCGTCTCTCGCCTCCGCCTCCTCCCCCTCCCAGGTGCAACAGTGTGCCCCCCTCACCTCCCCCTCCCCCTGCCGCGGCAGCTGCGGCTGTTGCTGCCCAGCCCCGGGCGGTGCCCCAGGGAGCTGAGCGGTTTGTACCTGGGAGCAAGGGGGGGGGGGGGAGGAGAGCAATCAGGCCACTGCCTGCCCCCAGGGGGACCTCATTGGCCAGCTGACCAGTGCGGGAGCTGGGCCAGGAGCCCCCTCATTGGCGAGGCGGGGAACTAGCAGAAGCGCTATGGCAGGGTCCAGGGACTGGACAGACCTGACGGGGCGGGGCGGGGTGTGCGCCCTCCGGAGCAGCTCTGGGCTCCCGCTGTGCTCTGGCTGCAAGGCCAGTGCCTTCTTCCCGCCCCAGAAGGGCACGAACCCTGAGAGCAGAATTTGAACCTGAGCGGAGGACACGAACCTTGGCTTTCCAGGCTAAGTGCGAGAGGTCACGGTGGAGAGGCTAGGAGGAATCCCCCTCCCCCACCCCCCCCTCCCGCACTGCTTTCTCCAAGCTGGCCTGCTTGGGGCACTGACGGAAGGTGACTGGCCTAGGGTCACCTGGCTCAGGCCGGGCAGAGGCAGGCCTGGGGCCCGGGCCCTTGGGTGGTGTGCAGGCAGCAAAGCTCTGGATCTCCCCCAGAACAATGCTGTTCAGTGTAGGGGATTGGTGTGGAGAGCTCTGGAGAGGTGATGAGCTTCCTGGCACTGGCATCCTGGCCTTTGTCCCCGCAAAAGCTGCCTTCCTTGGGAAGGCCTTCTCCAAAGCAAAGCCCCAGCAAGCTCAGCAGAGAGCCAGGCAGGCCAGTCACACAGCCCCTCCCCACCTCCCCCTGCTCTGGCTCCAACCTGGTCCCTTCTGGCCTCCTGCTGCCTATAGGACAGAGTGCCAGCGGGATGGGTGGGGGAGGGCGCCCATCCCCAGCCGAGCCTCCTTCTGTCGTTTTAGCCACCTTCCTTCTCCCCTCTGCTCCTCAGTTTGCCCATCTGTAACCTCCGCTGCTCAGCCCATTGCCAGTTCTTGAACTTGGGGAGCCTCTATCAACAGACTGGGAAGCTGAAACTAGCTTAGGCTGCGCAGGGCTGGCCCTGGCCCAGTGGGCACAGCAGGTACACAGACAGACCGGAAACCCAGGCTTGCAAACTCAGTTACCTGAGAGGCTCAACGTTTTAAACCCAACACTGTCACTTCACTACCAGTGTGGCCAGGATCACTTTTCTCTGGACCTCAGTTTCCCTCTCAGTAAAAAGAGGGAGCCTGGGGCAGCTGGGTGGCTCAGTGGATTGAGTGCCAGACCCAGAGATGGGAGGTCCTGGGTTCAACTCAGGCCTCAGACACTTCCCAGCTGTGTGACCCTGGGCAAGTCACTTGACCCCCATTGCTTAGCCCTGACCACTCTTCTGCCTTGGAGCCAATACACAGTACTGATTCCAAGACAGAAAAGAAGGTGTTAAAAATTCTAATAATAATAATGATTTTTAGGAAAGGAGGGAGCTAAACTAGGGTCTCTAAGAAATCCCAGGTTTCTACTAAGTAGGAGGAGGCTCCTGAGGGGTGAAATTTGGCCAGGGAAAAGGCTGTTTGTCTGGCTTTGTGGAGCAACCAGGAATAAGGGGGTGGGGGGCCGGGACTAACACATGTCAGCCAATAGGCCTTCATGGTTTGTTTGGGGTTTCCCATGGCCTTCCCTTCCATCTTGGGGGCTAAGGGACTTGCCCAGCATCACCCAGCTGGGAAGTGTCTGAGCAAAGATTTGACCCTTTAAGGTTTTCAAAGCATCTTCCCCCTAACTAATGCTGGAAGGGAGAGGCCGTGAGTCTTTTGTCCCCATTTTATGGATGAGGAAATTGAGGCACTGAGAGACAAGCCACTTCCCCAGCAGCGAGGTAGGATTCCATCTGAGAGAGAGATTTCGAAAGCCACATGTACTCCCTCAGCGCGGAGCATGGGGCCTGGCATCCGGCATGTACCCAGCACGCCCCACAATGCTTGCTGACTTGAGAAGCTCCCGGTGTGGAGAGCCTGCCCAATTGCGGGCCAAGGGCACCTGCCGCTGTTGGAGGAGGCACAGGGGGACATTGGGCCAGGGGGCGGCTCCCAGAGGCACCCGCTGCTCTTCCAAAGGCTCTGTTGGCAGGCCATCCAAGGGCCTGACAGCTCCATTTTTCACACACAGCCATTTTCAGCTGCAAAGACTGTTTGAAGTTGCCATGGCACATGACTTGAGGGAGTCCCAAACAGGCTACTTACTGCCAAAGGCTGGCCAGTTTTCCTCTGCCACCAGCCAGGGAAGGAGTGGCTGGTCTCTTCTTCACAGTCCGTCCCGGGGACCTCAGCCTCGACTTCTCCTGCAAAAGCCCTCCCTGCCCCTCCCCTGGCCACTGGAGCTCCTCAGCCTTCCAGGACAGCTGCTTAAAGTTCACAAAAGATGTCAGTTCAGGGAGGGAGGGCTCTCCTTTGAGACATCTATATGGGAGAGGTAAGTTACAGACCCACAGTCTCGCCTTACTGGCTAAGTTCAAAGCATTCCAGGCTCTCTGCCCTTTCCCTCTGGCCGGGTGGGCTGGCTGGCTCGTCCTTCTGCCCAGTCCCTCCTTGGCTCCTTCTAGCTCGTGGTTAGTTCACCCTTCTTCCCGCTGTACTCTCAGGCTCGGACTATTTCTGGATTTGGGGTGACGAGGAAAGCCGGAGTCTTGGGCAGAGCTCCAAAGTGCTCTCCTCTGGGCCTTGAACTCTGAGGAAGCTGGGGCTGGGCCTGTCTCCTCCTTCTCCTCTGGACTTGCCTGGATTTCAGTGCCTTACACGTGTGAACACTGGAACAGGCACAGCCCACACTCCATGGGAGATGGAGTCCTTGTTCTCTGCCCACATGCCAAGGCTCTTCCCATGTCCGGCTCACTTGGATTGAACCCAGTTGCTTTGGCTTCCAGAGCAAAAAGCAAGGATGGTCTAGAACCATCTGGACTTTGGGGAGACGCTCTAGAGGTCAAGGCTGGAGATAGAGAGGAAGAACTTATCTGTACCTGAAGGAAAATCCAGAGCGGGCCAAGCTAGGGCTTCCCAGGGATGCCGGTATCTGCAAACCATCAAAGCTTCCAGGTGACACCTTGTTCCCCTAAGGCCGGCGTGTGCCACATCCCAGGAAGGACGCCTCCAAGTCCTGCCAAGAGGCATGCCGGCTCTCTGCTGAACAAAGTCCGGCCCTGCAGCCCCCTCCTCCTCCTCCAGCTGGCAACCCCCACCCGTCCAAGGGGCCCCCAAAGAGCTCCTGGGGCTCCCACTCGAGGCGAGAATGTGGTGCCAACCAGCCCAAGGTCTACTTGGTCCCAGCACCGTGGTGCTAGCCGCTAAATCACTGGGTGCCCTTCCTCTCCAGCGGCCTGGAAACTTCACAGGGCCCCACCCCCAGCCTCCTTGGCAGCTGCCAAGGAACCTCTCTTCATCCTGGGGTGCTGGGCCTCCTTTCCCTGAGACTCACACCTCCAACTGTGCTCTGCCTCCACCAGTGGGGCAGACACCTCAGGCCATCCTAGGGAAGGCGCCTCTCCCCTGGGCCCCCTCCGGTCCCAGGTACTAGGGTCACTCACTAAATGGGAAGCTGCCAAGAATCAGGAGGGGGAGCTGCTGCTGCTGCTGCTGCTGCTGCTGCTGCTGCTGGTGGTGGAGAAAAACAAGGAAAGGAAAAGAAATCAAGTGAGAAGGAGGACAAAGGCCCGAAGTGGGGCTCAGAGTAAGTGAACGGCCATCTGGAAGGGAACCCTGGCAGGAGGGGGCTGGGGGGTAGCGTCTCTCCGAGAACTGGGATGAGAGATGGACTGACAGGTGCAGGGGAACAGCTGGGAGCAGAGCCCATCTCCAGGGCTAGAAGCCCAGGGAGTGCCACCCGAGCTGGCCAGCAAGGGGGCTCCTCGGGACTCCTGAAGTGGCCGTATGGGCTCCTTGGGCGGGGGGAGGTGCCAGGTGGAGGCAGCTGACTGCTCACAGAAACTCTGGGGAAGGCAGAAAGGGTGCAGTCTGTCCTGGCCTGGAGGCACCATTTAGACCTGCCCCAGGGCCCCAGTGAGCTTTGCCCAAGGAGGCCTTCTGGGGCCTCCCACATATTCCTCTCCCTGTTCCAGGCAGCATCAGGGTCCCAGAAGCTCCTGTTACCATCAGGCCCAGCTCAACTGGCCACTCCTCGAGCACTTTGTCCTCCTCCCAGCCTCTTGTCCTACGTAGAGAGCACCAGAGCTATTTTCCCATTCTACAGAGGAGGAAACTGAAGATCAGAGAGGCAAATGGCTCACTCACCAGTGGCTCAGATACAACCAGAGAGAAAGGGTGGAATTAGGCAAGAGACATGTGAGGTCACTCAGCTAAGGCTGGGATTTGAACCCAGATCTCTAGACTTCAGCACTTGGGGGAAGGCGCTGCTCATACTGGAAGAGCCATCTGTGCCCCTTATGGGGTTAGAGCAGGCTCTCCCTCCCTGATGAGATTTGTGATCATCCTTCCACATTCATCCGCACTCAGCCACCCTCTTTGGGAGCCACCTTCCTCTCCTTGGCCTGCTGGCTCCATGGTCACCCATGGGTCAGAAGCACTTTCATCTTGCCTGCACAGAGCCTGCCAACACCCCTCTCGGCAGGGTAGGTAGATGGAGAAGCTGATGTTCAGAGACAAGCTGTACCTAAGGCAGGGCCCCTGGAACTCTGGCCCAGGGCAGTGACAAGCAGAAGGTTCTGAGAGCACTTGCACCCCTTTAATGTGGAGAAGCAACTGACCTTAGTGCCTACTTGGCAAGAATAATGAGTTGAAGGAAGAAGCAGTTCAAAAATGAGAGCGAGGCCTGGGTCCAAGAGGTGGCACAGCCCGAGCACCGCGAGAGGGGGGAGCAGCAAGTGCCCCGTTGGGAGAGATGCTGAGTGCCCAGAAGGATACCATGTACAACACAAGAACACCAGCTACAGCGAGGCCAGGAACCCGCTCAGTGTCCCCCTGAGGGAAATGCTGGAGACAACGGGGCGGCGCAGAAGGCTCGCCACTGGGAGGCTGGGCTGGGACGGGGTGGGCAGCTGTACTCACAATCCCTCACGCTAGGAAGGCCGTGTGCTGCGGACCCAAGGGTCCCAGAGCGCTTTCCTCTCTGTCCCAGTCCAAGGGAGGGAGGCCTGGGGTTAGCATGTCCGTTTTCCGAACTGTGGCCTCAGTGAGGTTCAGAGACTGGGGGACTGCAAGGGGGAGGCTGGAGAACGAGAAGGTGGGAGAGGCGCCCATGGGTGCCCCCTCCCCCATCAAGGGTTCACAGGGCAAGGCTTGAATCCCTGGCCATCTGCCCTTGGGAGACAGCAAAGGGTCCTCCCCACACCCTGGGCCTGGAAGCAGCAGCTTGAGCAGCCCTTTCTTTTGCTACAAAGTAACCCCATTTTCCTGACTGGAGGATCCTAACCAGCAAAGGCCGGGCCCTGGGGACTGCTTCCATGGGGGCAGAGGCTGCACCCCAAATGTGTCTCCCTGGCACACCAAGGAAGCATGGAGAGGCCCATGTATTGTGCTTGGGGGGGGTCAGGACATGGTGGCATGGTTGAAGCCACGTGGCCTGGCTGTAGCCACCTGAATGAACGGCTGAGCTGCTCCTGTCTATCCCAACTCTCCCCATCCATGTGGGGGCCATAGTTAGGCTGTTTGGACCACCTCCTGGGCCTCAGCTGGACCCCCTGAGAATCCCACAGCCACGCCGCTGGCTCCACCTTCACAAGGCAGGCATGGCACTGGGATAAGGAGAAAGTGGCAGGGCCGTTCCTTCCATTCTCCTGGCCTTTTACATGGTTCAGATGTGTGAGTGCTGCCTCTGGAGGGGGGGGGGCAGGGCCCATGCCAGTGGCTGCCTTTAAAGGGTCCAGGGCAACAGCACCCTGGGAGGGCCGTCCCTGGGTGGGGACAGGCCGGGATGGCCCCTGGGTGGCAGGTACTACAGATGCTGCTGGAAGGTCCGTTAGGGAGGAAGCACATAGGGAGAGGAGGATTGTTTCCAAGATTTGCTGGCAAAACGCACGCCAGGGTAGCCACCCCCCCCAGCATTCCTCCACTCCCTGGCCCTGCCTCAGTGGCCCAGCCACTCCCTAACCAACTGCAGCCAGCAAACGTCCCCTCTCTGGCCCCTGCGCCCATCCTGCTTAGAGCGTAAGGGCCAGCCACCCCCAAAGCCACACAGATCACCTTTGATCGGCCTGCTGAAAGTGGAAGTACTGCCTCCCCCCCTTCTGGGGTGATGCCCACCGCAGTGCTCTGGCAGGCAGCTGCCCAGGAGCCCTTCTGTCTGGCCCTCCACTCCTCCGTCACAGCATGCCAGGCTGGGGTGGCTTCAGGGTGACAAGGGGCAACCATGCTGCTCACTCCCTGGGCCCAGGCTCTCTGGCCACCTCTTGCCAGCAGTCTAAGGGAGCCTCATCCCCACAGTGGCCTTGGCCATTGGGGGACCACAGTCTGCTTGGAGGAGGTGCTCAATGAAGCAGTGAAAGGCTCACACAGCACATTGGTCACAGGAACTCTGGCCAGATCAATCCCCAGCTTGCCCCAACCCTAAACCCCCTAGCCTGGCATTCAAGGTCTCTAGTTCCCTGGCCAGAACGGAGGCTTTCTGCCACTCCCCTTCGTCCCTCCCACTCCGTCAACCTAGAGCCCATCGGGAGCTCTGGGTTCCTATTTTACCTGGGCCCTGGGGGATCCTGGATTGGTTTTTCATTGTTCTCAGTGACTTATCCAGGGTCTTGGAGTTTGAGCCTGAAGGGATTGCAGAAGCCATGGAGCCCTCAGGCAAAGGAAGAAGAGGGAGATGGCCAGAAGAGGTGAAGGGCCTGGGACAGCCCTCTTTCCACAAGGTGCAATCTTGGCATCTCCCCGGCTGGATGAAGAACTCTGTGGGCAGGGAGTGTTTTCCTCATCCTGGTACCAGTGCCCAGCAGGGCCTTGCACACAGAAGGCTTCTGCCCCTGGGCTCCTCTGCTCCTCTGCCAAGAAGCAAATCCAGCCTCCAGCCCTAAGGGTTCCAATTATCTGGGTTCAGGTGCACCATGGAAAAGCAGGGAGCCAGCTTTCTTCTGGCCCAGCCCTCCATTTCTGTCTCTGTCTTCTGGAAAGCCACGGAGGATCATTTACAGAGAAGGAAACTAAGGCTCAGACAGTGACTTTCCCAAGGTCACTCTGGTGCTGCAGCTAAAGCTCTGAGCCAGATGCTTTGACTCCCACCCAAGTCCACTGAGAACATTCCAAAGGCCAGTGGCATGTTGGACCTGATGTACCCACAGCAGGCTGATTCCTGATAATTCGATGGAAACTTGCTAATGCATTTAGGGCCAGTGAATGTTCCACCCGCCCAATTCTTTCCATTCCCTCCTTCCTCTGGGCTCCGATGGCCCTCAGAGTCCACATCACCTAGTTTTGCCCTGGATTGTATGCTGTTCGGGACTTTTGCCTTGTTTGTGTGCCTCAGTTTCCCCAGGGAGTCTCCAGGCCTCAAGGCAGGAATTTGGTCCCTCTCACAACACCTCCAGAGGGCCTCCAGTCCAAGGGGAGGGGCTGACCAAGCACCCACGGGGCCATCTAGCCTCTTCCTGGGACCTTTGGTGACGAGGGAGGCCATTATCGATCCATCACTAAGGCCAAGTAGCTGGGGCAGCTCGCTGGCACAGGCCCGGGGTAGAGGGAATCAGCTGTGTGACCCTGGACAAGTCAGTGAACCTCTCTCTGACTCAGTTTCTCCACCTGGAAAATGGAGAGCCTCCTAACACCTACCTCCCCAGGTGGTGGTGAGGCTGTCAGGTGGGGCAAGAATTAGCGAGTGCTTTAGGGCAGAGCCTGGCACGCAGTTGGTGCTCTCGAAATGTCAGTTACCCTGAATACTCCTTATTCAGGCCCTTCAGCTCCCCGGAGGGCTCAAACCTTTCCCAACGACCGAATTTGGGCGGAGAGGGACCCCGAGATCAGTGCAGCTCCCGGCCAATGTGGCAGCCACTCCCCGGGATGGAGAGCCCTCCACTGGCTCCCTGCATGCCCCGTGTCCCCAGCGGAAGGTCTCTGAGGCCGCCTCTGAGGGGAGAAGAGAGAGGAAGGAGAGCCCGAAGGCCGCCCCGTGGGCTCTCCCGGAGCGCCCTCTTTTTTGCCTAAAGTGAGGAGGAAGACAAAGGCAGCCAGCCCTTCTTTCTCGTGGGGTCTGCCTCTGGCAGCCGCTTCACAGTGGATCAGGCCGGCCTCAAGGATTGCTTCTCTGGTTCCGTGCATTTTCTTTACTCTTATTCGGCCCCTCAATTGTGCTCTGCGGCCACACTGAATCACTCCGCTGTTCGCATTCTAGGCACTTCGGCCTGCTGCTGCCAACTGGCCTCCGGAGCTGAGCCGAGCCACGCGCACAACGGACTCCAAATGCTAACTCAGTTTAGGGAGCTCTGCGGACTTTCCCTCCAAGACGGGCCGGGGATGCCCAGGCTCCGCGGCAGGAGAAGCTCCGCCCGGCCTCCAGGTGGGGATGGCCAGAGATCCACAGGCTGGGCTCAGGGACCCCCTCCTGAGGCTCAGGAAGCCCCCAGGGAGCGGCCAAGAGGCGACCTCTAGTTCCCAGGGCAACGGGAAAGGAGCCCTCCCTCAGGGCCCACCTAGCAGCCAGGGCCTGGCCCCAAAGGCAGAAAAACCTTCGGGAGACAGAGGGAGGGAGAGAGAGAGAGAGAGAGAGAGAGAAAGAGAGAGAGAGAGAGAGAGAGAGAGAGAGAGAGAGAGAGAGAGAGAGAGAGAGAGACAGAGACAGAGACAGAGACAGAGAGACAGAGAGAGAGAGAGACAGGGACAGAGATAGAGAGGGAGAGAGAAAGGGAAAGAGAGACAGAGAGAGAGAGAGAGACAGAGAGAGAGACAGAGAGAGAGAGAGAGACAGAGAGACAGAGAGAGAGAGAGACAGGGACAGAGATAGAGAGGGAGAGAGAAAGGGAAAGAGAGACAGAGAGAGAGACAGAAAGAGAGAGACAGGGACAGAGATAGAGAGGGAGAGAGAGACAGAGAGAGACAGAGACAGAAAGAGAGAGACAGGGACAGAGATAGAGAGGGAGAGAGAAAGGGAAAGAGAGACAGAGAGAGACAGAGAGAGAGACAGAGACAGAAAGAGAGAGACAGGGACAGAGAGAGAGGGAGAGAGAAAGGGAAAGAGAGACAGAGAGAGAGACAGAGACAGAAAGAGACAGACAGGGACAGAGATAGAGAGGGAGAGAGAGACAGAGAGAGACAGAGACAGAAAGAGAGAGACAGGGACAGAGATAAGAGAGGGAGAGAGACAGAGAGAGAGAGACAGAGACAGAGACAGAAAGAGAGAGACAGGGACAGAGATAGAGAGGGAGAGAGAAAGGGAAAGAGAGACAGAGAGAGACAGAGAGAGAGACAGAGACAGAAAGAGAGAGACAGGGACAGAGATAGAGAGGGAGAGAGAAAGGGAGAGAGAGACAGAGAGAGAGACAGAAAGAGAGAGAGGGAGAGACAGAGAGACAGAGAGCGAGAAGGAGAGGGACAGAGACCCAGAGAGGCAGAGACAGAGAGAGGGAGAGACAAAAACAGAGACAGAGACACAGAGGGAGAGAGATAGACAGAGAAAGAGACAGACAGACTGAGGGAGGGAGGGAGAGAGACCGAGACAGACAGACGGAAGGAAAGGAGAGAAAGGAAGAGAGACAGACAGAGAGGCAGAGACGGAGACAGAGAGAGAGAGAGAGAGAGGAGGGAAGCTGTTGCCTCTGCCGAAAGCCTTGCGGGAGACCCCCGGAGCCGCTGCTCCCATTCCCCCAGGCTGCTCAGGGAGAGGAGCGGAGAGGAAAAGGGGGCCCCAGGGAGTGGCTGGCAGCCCAATGGCCTCCCAGAAAGCACTTGGCAGAGCTGCTAACTTTCCCGGGCCGGGGGGCAGCATGGGGGGGGCGGGGGGCGGTTTCTTTTCTGCAGGTAATGGGGCGGGCAGGGGCGACGGAGCAGTGTTCTAGTGGCCTGCCGCGACTGCGCTCGGTGGGAGCTTCTCCTAGCACTAATTAACCGGGGCCTGTGGACAAAATGTAGGTCGGGCTGGTCGTGGGAGGAGAGAGTGAAAGGGCTGACCGGCTGCATAAAAGGCCGGATTTCAATGGCGGGGCAGGGAGGGGGAGGGGGAGGGGGAGCGAGTGCGAACTGCCCACATCCACTGCTAAGCCCGACACCCCAGAGAGCGGTGGGTGGGAGGATGTAATCACCACAATCGCGGCCATTGCTGGGATGCTTTACAGCTGCCAGAGCACTTTACATACATTATGGCCCTCCACAGCCACCAAGAGGAATAGTCATGTTTGCCCAGAATGGGTCAGAAAGAACCTGCCCGCCAGGGGCCTACTGGGATTCTGTGACCCCAGGGGCAGTGGAGGGGCCCTGCCCAGGAGACAACGGAAGGTGCAGCCCCCCTGCTGCTGCCTTGGGCGAGCTCCCAGGCCGGGGTGGGGTGGGGGTGGTGTGTGCAGTGCTGCCCAGGCCTGGAATCACCCACCCCAATGCTGACAGACACTTGGAGGGGCCAATTTCTTCTCTCAGAAGCCTCAGTTTCTACCTCTGGAAAGTGGGAATCAGGCTGGCAGCCAGCTGCCACAGGGTCATTGGGAGGATGGAACACATCAAAGAAGCTTTCTGAGACTTGAAAGTGTCCCAGCCAGGCAGTTATTGAGGCCTGGCAGCAAGAGCTCCTGTGGGGAAGGCAGGGATCCTAGTGCTGGAGGACTTCAGCCGGCTGCTAGGGGACAAGTTAGAAACCACCTAGTTCTGGTCCAAATGCAAACCTCAGGAACCCAGTGGGCTACCCACCTGTTTCTACTCCTTCAAAAGGAAACAACAGTTTGAGGTGCAGCCCAGGGCCTCCAGAGAGGGGCTGCTAGTGGATAAAGGGCCAGGCCTGGAGGGGGCGATCTGGGTTCAGATCTGGCCTCCGATACTTTCTAGCCGTGTGACCCTGGGCAAGTCACTTTTAAAAATGATTTGCTTTTAACAGACATTAAAAAAAATTGACTTCTGAATTCTTTCTCTGCCTCTGAACCCCACCTCAGCCATGGAGAAGGCAAACAATTAGTGGCTTCTTCCCCATGGCCAGCCCTTCCTGCTCTTTTGTCTTGGGACTGACACTAGAACAGAAGGTGAGAGCCAGTGAGGCACAGACAGAGAGAGAGCAGGAATGTTCAGAGGCTCCCTGGAGGAGCAAACAGTCCTCCCTCTGGCCACTGTGATGAGCTCTGGAGGCAGCAGTGGCTCAGAGAACAGGAGGAGCCGGCCTCTGAGCATCACTTGCAGCTGAAGGCCCAGTCGCTCCTGGAACCTCTCCCTTTCTCCCTGTGGCTTGGCGTGGAATGCTTCAGTCCTCCACTGACCCCTTCTAAGCGGGAAGGCCGGCGAGAATGATTCCAGCTTCCTCACTGATGGATGTGGCTGCACAGGGGCCTCACCGAGGGATTTCTATGTTTAAAGGAACTGCTGAAGATGGAAACAAAGGCAAGGGCCTGAGAGTAAGAGAAAATGCTACGCATGGGGAAGGGATAAGGGTTGGGCTGGGGGCATCACAGACTCTGAGGATGGCAGAGGCCTTGAAGGCCACATTTAGTCCAATCCCCGAGTGTGAATCTTCTCCAAAAAGGAGGGCTCGTTTTCCTGGGAGACCTCCAGGGATGGAAGACTCATTTATTCCCCTTGGAGATGGCAGTGATCAGTGGGAAGTTCTTTTGCTGGCAAGTGAACTTCTGCCCAGCCCACTGGAGTTTCTGCCCATTGCTCCACCTGGGACTGAGGTCAAAGCAAAGAGGGCGCCATATCCGATTGCATCCCTGCCCACCATGGTGGTCTCTGTTCACTGTGGTTTGGAGCCCCCTTATCAGCCTGGCCATCCTCCTCTGGACAAAGTCCAGGTTTTCGAGAGGACACTAACGTGCCCTCCCCACCAACAGATCCCAATCTCTGCTTGGAGGAATTCATCGAGCCAGCTCCACAGACACCTAGCAATGGGCGAGCACTCAGGCAAGGACTACTGAGAGGCCACTCCACCCAGTGCCCAAGAACAGGGGTGTGGGGGGCCTCAAGAGCAGGCGTGACTGGCTTCATGTGTACATATGTGCACACACGCCTGGAATGACATATTATGTATTGATGTTCTGGTGTGTGTACATGCAGGTGCGCGTGCACAGGAGGATTGGGAATGTTTGCATGCATGGGAGTCATGGGTCTGAGTGTGGAAGTATGTATGTGTGGACATCTGTGTGAGTGTGCATGTGTTGTGGAACTGTGTATGAGTATGTGTGTGTGCATATGGGTGCTAGAGTGTCTATGCACCCCCCCCCAGTCATACACACATTCTGTGCATGTCTGACCAGGTGTGTGTGTGAGCATGGCTGTGTGTGCAGGGGCATTTGTGCAAGAGTATGTGCATGTGTGTAAGCATGTGAGCCTGGAAGCACATAAGAGATGCTATTTGTGAGTGTGTACATGTGTATTATGCATGTTTGCACGTATGGCAGTGTGTATCAGGATTTGTTCATAAGAGATGAATGTGTGTGAGTGTGTGATGAGCTGCTGCCGTGTCACAGTTGACAGGAGGCTGGGGGCTAAGTGGAGTGATGTGTGACTGAAGTCAAAGCATTTGAATGGGTGAGGGGCATGGGCACGGGAGGCAGAGAGCCCACGGGGGCCAGGCAGGAAGTAGAGGTTTGGATGACGTGTGTTCTCTGTGTTTCATGCAATCCAATCAGGATGCCTTTTGCGGCTGGTCCCACCCTCCATATTCCTCTCCTCACTTGGCCCAATTTTGACTTGATTTCCCCCTCCTGTCAGTATGAGCCAGACCAAGTGACATGGGCTGCCTTGGGAAATGGCGGCCTTGCTCCCTCTGGCTGGAAGGTTCTAAGCAGAGGCTGGGCCAAGCTTTCTGGCTTGGGAATGTTGTCTAGGGAGTTCCCATTTGCATGCAGGCCACACAGTGAGGTGGCCCTCTCTAGTGCCTTCCCTTCAGCTCTCTGAACTGGTTTACTGATTACGCAGGTTTGGGCCAATGAGTCGTGACCCCCCCCCCCCAGCCGTTACTTTATGCTGAAATGAGGGTAAGGTGTGGAGGGGGAAGAAGAGCAGATCCAGCTTCAGACACCTCAGCCTTTCATCCAGTGCAGTAAGTGAGGAACCGGAGTTTAATTAAGCACAAAGAGGCTTCCAAGAGCCCTTCACAAGTTCTTGAACTGCTAAACAATACCGAACTATCCTGCGGCGATCACGCGTGTGTGTGCGCGGAGACAGAACTGTGCGTAGCAAGACAACTGATTTTTTTCCTCAGAAAGGAGAGAAAGGACTTCCCTCCCCTCCCTCCTCTCGAGAGACTGTCCCCTTGAGGGTGTGGGCCTGGAGAGCTGTGGGTGCAAGGAGCCCAGACCTCACACTCAGCAAATTGACCAAGATGACAAAAGGGAGCAATAGTCAATGGCGGAACAGTTGGGGAAAGACGAGAGCACTGTTGGTGCATTATTATCTGTGATTTAAGTCAATCACTCTGGAAGGCACTTTGGAAAAACACTGAGAAAGTGGTGCCAATGTCTAGCCCCTCTGACTCAGAGATTCTATTTCAGGGCTCAACAAGAAAAAGGCCTCCTTGTACCCAAATCCAGGGCATCTCCAAAGGCTTTGTGGAAGAAAGCCTACATTTCCAATGCCATGTTGGGTCATCACAAGGAACCAGAAACAAAACAAATGCTCACACGGTGAGGGCTGGCTTGCCAAACATGGTGCGTGATGTTCCAGAAGTTTCCCAGATGATAAGATATGATGAATATAATGAAGCTAGAGAAGTTGGCAGTCACCATTCCTCATGGCCTTGCCCGGCATATTCTCCACTCTTTAGGAGGCTGGGGTACTCCCTCTGCCTTCATGGTACTCTATCCCTACACTATCTAACATTTACTCATGCAGTGTCTTGGCTTGCTCTTTCATCATTTTGTGTGGCATCATCCCGTCCCACCCCTGGGCTCCTCAAACTCCTCTTGGAGCTCCTTCTATGCCTAGCAAAGACCCAGGCACCTTGGATTTCGCCGAGAATTCGAAGTTCATCTAACTACAACCTCCTTATTTGACAGAAAAGGGAACTGAGACCCAAGGTTACCACCATTCATACAGTGAGTGGCAGACCTAGAAACAGCTCAGATTTTCTGATGCCTCACCCACTACTCTTTACATCCCACCACATCCTCCCACCTAATGGGTCTTCTGGAGCTCCAGGATCTCCAGGGAGAATGTTCTAGTTTTCGGCCATGACTTTGGGACTGAGTGGCCCTTCCAGCTCAAAAGCCTTGATTCTACAGTGTGTCTATAATGGAAATACCAGAAAAGGAAGACAAATAGAGAAACCAGGCTGTTGGTCCTTTCATTTTCTTTCAGGATACAAGAGGGAGAAGTGCCTGATCAGTGGGTGGTGCCCTGAGGAGCTGGGGAGCTAGCCAAAAAGGAGGAAGGAAGAGGCTTGGGAGGCCTTCTGTACTGGGGCAACTTGGGGGAATTCTTTCAGGGAGCTTTGAAGCCAGTTTGAATGGATGACGAATAATCCAAGGAAAAGAGGAAAGATGGAGGGGGAGGGAACTGGGGGAGGGGGGAACCAACTGTCTACTGAATCCATGGAAACAGAATCCGGATTGCCCCAGCTCTCTTGCCCCAAGGTCCTCTGAGACTTCCTGCAGCCTCTGCCCATGAGCCTGGCCTTGGCACAATGCAGTGCCCTTCAAACCACTTAGGAAGGGAGAGGAGCAGAAGGAGGCAACAGAGTCACACCAGTCTGGAGGGCTTGCAGCAGCTTCTTGGGACTAAAAAAACTTTGCCTTGGACATACCCACACTTGACTGCATACTGGTGTCTGGAAGAAGCTCAGTCCCAGCTCCCCAAAGCTGGCCGTGGCTGCATTAGTGTCACTGGGGCTGGGAGCTCTTTGCCCCACATGTCCGTCTGTGGCTGCGGGTGGCCACAGAGGTCTGAGGGTCTGGAAAGACAGGCAGGTGAGTGAGTGAGCTCTTCCTTTCTAGGTTGCCCTGTTTCCCAATCTTCCCTCACATCTTGTAGGGGGAATACGGGGCAGGGGAGCTGAAGCCTTGGTCATGCACGGTCCGTGAGCCCAAAGTCAGGCCTCTGCTTCCATTGCTCTGAATTTCCTAGAGGTGGGAGCAGATGCTTAGACAGTGAGGAGACTCATCAGTTGTTCTTTTGCATAACATAATATATTGCAAGGGTTCAAGGAGGGCTTGCCTATTCAGGATAAGGCCCCTATGCACCTCAGGGTTATGGAGTAAGTAGCAGGTCCAGGACTGGAACCCAGGGCCGGTGCTCTGCCTCCATTCTCTTGCTTGTTCCCATTTGTGTGTTCCCCACCCCAAGTGGTTCTAAAAGACTGCCAGCTAAGGTTAAGGGGTGCTAGGTGAGTCCCACATGTACCTGAATGAGAGTGCCCTCTACGCTGCCTCTGACAAGAGATTGTCCAACTTATCCATGAAAAAGTCTACTGAAGGGGCACCTAGGTGGCTCAATGGATAAAGCGTCCTGCCTGGAGTAGGGGGAACCTGGGTTCAAGTCTGGCCTTAGCCACTTCCTAGCTGTGTGACCTTGGGCAAGTCACTTCATGCTGAAGCCCTTACCACTCTTCTGTCCTAGAATTGATACTAAGTTCCTAAGACAGAAAGGAAGGCCTTAAAGAAAAGAAAGTCTAGTGAGGCCTCTTCTTCCCAGACAGTGCCTCCTGGAAATGCCTGGGATTCTCCTCTGCTGTCCCTTCTTCTTGGGCCACATATGCTCGTCACTCTTCCTGTGACCTGGCTCAGTGGGTAGGGCCAATGTGCTCCCGGCTTCTGCTTTCTTAATTCTCTTCTGTTTGGAGGAGCCTTTGCTTTGAATCTCCTGTTGGGATGCTCCCAATTTTGAAGTCATCAAATTTTGACATTGAAAAGGAGTGACTGCATCTGTGTGTGTGTGTGTGTGTGTGTGTGTGTGTGTGTGTGTGTGTGTCCCATGCAGAGAGAAATAAGTGAGTGTGCACTCATGACTCTATCTGGGCCCATATACTTACATGCAGAAGTGATGAGCAAGGATTATTTTTCTGAGGGGATGTCCTTTGATTAGGGAATGGCTGAACTACATTGTGGTATTCGTTGGTGATGGAATACTCTTGTGCTCAAAGGAATGAGGAACTGGAGGGATTCCATGTGAACTGGAACAACCTCCAGGAAGTGATGAAGAGCGAAAGGAGCAGAACCAGGAGAACCTTGTACAGAGACGGATACACTGTGGTACAATTGAATGTCATGGACTTCTCTACTAGCACAATGCAATGATCCAGGACAATTCTGAGGGATTTAGGAGAAAGATACCATCTACATCCAGAGAAAGAACTGTGGGAGCAGAAATGCAGAAGAAAAATAACTGCTGGGTCACATGGTTTGATGGGGACATGATTGGGGATGGAGACTCTAAATGATCACACTAGTGCAAACACTAATATGAAAATAGGTCTTGATCAACGACACATGTAAAACCCAGTGGAGGGGGCAGCTGGGTGGCACAGTGGATGGAGAGCCAGGCCTAGATATGGGAGGTCCTAGGTTCCAATCTGGCCTCAGACACTTCCCAGCTGTGTGACCCTGGGCAAGTCCCTTGACCCCCATTGCCTAGCCCTTACCACTCTTCTGCCTTGGAACCAATACACAGGATTGATTCCAAGATGGAAGGTGAGGGCTTAAAAAAACCCCAGTGGAATTGTGTGTTGGCTATGGGAGGGGATGGGAGAAAGGGAGGGAAAGAACATGATCATGTAACCATGGAAAAATATTCTAAATTAATAAATTAAATAAATAAATTTAAAAAGAAAGGATTCTTTTTCCTTGTTCTACTGTGTTGGGACCCCTGGGGGAAACCAGGGAAGCCTTGGTGAATCTGGGCCTGAAAGGTGCCTATTATGGCCTGGCCCAAACTTTCAAGCATCAAAGCTGTGAGGCACAGAGTGGGGGGAGGGAGCAGAACCAGGCCCCAGGTGGCAGCATGGGATCCCCTTGCTGTGTCCTGTTGGACCAGAGAAGCTATGGTGCCTGCCAATGCTGTCACATGACAGCGTGGCAACCATTGGCTACAGGGTCAGGAAGGAGGGAGAGAGGGTCCAGTGCACATTGGGAAACCAGAGTCCAAGACTCGTTGGCTTGGGCTATTTGGGGCAGGGCGGCTGTGTAGAAGGGAAGAAGAGGAATGGGAGGAATGGGGTGCATGTGTGGTGGTGGGGTGTCCTCTTACTAGGCAAAAAGGGGAAGAAATCTGTCCAGAGTCATGCAAGAAGGGCTTGGCAGAGGTGGCATTTGCTCCTCTGCCTCCAGCCCTCCCCCGGGTGTTCTTTTCACTCTGCCCAGCCTCATACCCAGGGAGGGGCCACGGGATTTCGAACCAGAAGGAAGGGACTGTGGAGGTCATCCAGGCCAGGGTCCTTCAGTTAGGAGCTGGGGAGAAGCTAGCTGCCCTGAGAGAGAAAGCGACGGAGTTGAGATTTGAACCCCAGTCTTCAGACTCCACATCCAAGGCTTCTCACACAATGCCACACAGCCTCTCTGAGGCCTTTGAATAGGAATCGGTGTTTGTTAACCCATTTCTAAGGGGAGAAAATGTCTGCTGCATTTGAACAGAAATGGCATTTGGCCGTTTGCTCTGGAGAGAGGGCATTATGTGTTCTCAATAGCAATGCTGTTGGGAGAGAAATAAACTGGGGAAATCTGAATTCTGGAAACATGGGAGGGAGGGAAGAGAACAAAGCACTTTGCGATTTGTCACCTTTCAAAGAGGCTCTCCAAAACAATCTGCAGGCCCCATTAGCAGCGAGCACTACTGATTAAGAGACTCTTAGGAAGAGTCTGGATGCGGCCCAAGGGCCGAGAATGGAGGCGCTTTGTAGAGGCCCTGACTGAGGATGGCTTTCACAGGTCACTGACAAAGAGCTCCACATGCTTAATTGAAGTGAAAATGCCCAAGACTGTGCCGCTTGCCCATAATGGGTTTCTTTTGGAGGGGAGGAGGTGGTGGGTGGATGGACGGACAGGCTGAAATGATTGCCAGACAGGATGCAGGCGTTATACTTTCACATTCCCAAGGCTCTCGAAAGCCACCAAACTTGAAGAATCGCCCCCCATTGGCCCCCTCAGTGCAAACGCTGTGGCCTCCCTTGCTTCCACCTTGGTCCCCTCCCCCAAAGGGTCTAGGCCTCACGCTCATTGACCAGCTGGAGGAGGAAGACTGTGCAGTGGGAAAATAGCTCCCATTGCACTAAAGCAGCCCCCTGGAGCAGCCAGAGCAGTGATGACAAGGAGCCATCCCTGCCAAACCCCCCCAGTGCCAACTTTAGGACCCACAGCAAGGGGATACATACTCACTCGCCCCACCTTGCGCGACCTGACCCTGACACTAGCCAATCCACAGGCACACAAGCACGGGCCCTCGCTGCGCATTTCACGAATGCTTGCCCTGTGCTCACCCAGGCCCCCTTTTCACCCAGCAACCACCTCAGAAGGAGGAGGGAGGCCACACTGGCTGACCTCCCTCCCTTCTGAGACCCTCGGGGTCCCTTAACTGGCCTCCACACAGGTCGTGGGAGCCCTCACCTTTGGCCCCCTTAACATTACACTCTAGCCAACTGAGTCACACAGCAGGAAGAGTTCACTGATTGCCTGAGCTGCTGCCCTAACAAGCCCTGGCTTTGACACCGTTTTAAATTCAATGAAAAGGAGCGAGGGTTCGAGATGCAGGAGATCTCAGGTGATTCAAGACTTTGCCCAAACAAAATCAATGCGGGCAGAAGAAGAAGGGATGCTGTCAAGTGGAGGGAAACGTTGGCCACTGACAATTAAATACAGGTAAAGCTAAGAGCCACAAGATAAAATGAACAGTTTTCCAGCATCTTAGACCCAGACTACTGTGTTGTGCCAGTCAAGGGACTGAGCCCTGGGTCAGGTCCGAGCTTGGGCTAAGTGAGCCAGGTTTTTCTGGCTGTACCCTCTGTGTAGGCTGCTGAGTCCTTCTCGCCAAGGGCAGGACGAGACAGGTGAGTGGGTGCAGCAGTAGCCAGTCAATGCCTTCCTCCTACTCGGAGTCCATTTTTCCCTCATACCCTGAAGTCCTGGGATAGGACCATGTATAAAGCAAGGAGCGAGTGACCATAACAACAGCAACAGCCACTGAGCAGTGGTGGCTGAATTAGAGCCCTTGAGGGTGGCAAAGAGCTCGATGAAGGGGATCTCTCTTCGTCTCCACCGCAGCAGGCGAGGAAGGGGAGAAGGAAGCGACTCGTCTGTCCCGCATCCGTCCAGGGCACAGGCAGAATTTGCCTGCCTGCAGAGACTAGGTATCTCCCTCACTATGTTGGCAGCCTTTTCAGCAAAAAGAAATTGCTATTCGGAAGCACGCTTTTTGTTCTTTGCTGCTGGGGAGGAGCCGTTGAGGGCCAGCTTGGCTTGGAGCATCTGCTGGCTGTCACGTGGGTGCCCAGGGCCCTAGGTCAGGGTTCTAGCTATTTTGGCAGACCAACCCTATCAATAAAACAGTGTTGTTGACTTAGAAATGTTGGAATGGATGACCATACGAATATGAACCACCAAAAATAGACATGAAAAAGAAGAGGAAAGGGAAAAACAATGTAACATTTTATTTTATTTGTTAATGGAACAAAAACCTTCTTGCTCTCGCTAAAATATTGCTTTTAGCCAGAGCAGTGTGAACAAATATACTTATTTTTTTAAAAAGCCTTACCTTCTGACTTAGTATCAGTTCTATGACAGAAGAGCAGCAAGGGCTAGGCAATCAGGGTAAAGTGACTTACCCAGGGTCTCTCAGCTAGGAGGTGTCTAAGGTCAGATTTGAACCTAGGACCTCCCAACTCCAGGCATGGTGCTCTGTCCACTGGGCAACCCAACTGCCCCTAACATGCTTCATAATGGTTTTTAAACCCTGTGCATGTCTCAGAAAACAGGGTAGACTTATAAGTAGTCATTGTTTTGGACATTATTCAGTCAATTTGATATGAGAAGTTAGCCAAGCATGTGAATTTTTTCAGCTACTTTACCAAAAGCTCAATGAGAGAGCAATTGATAATAGTCAAGAAGAAGTAATCAGAACAACCCTTCCCTCTGCAGATGGCCAACTAGGCAGCTCCTAGACAATGGGAGAAAATTCTCCAACCAGACCAAACCTGGCTTTGACACTGTTTTAAATTCAATGAAAAGGAACAAGGGTTTGAGACCGGTGCAGGCTAAAAATAGCTTGGATTTCTTCTGAAAACTGCTTGTTCATATCCTTTGACAAATTATCAAGTGGGGAATGGCTCTTATTTTTGCAAATTTGACTCAGTTTCCGATATAATTGAGAAAATGAGGCCTTTATAAAGAAACTTGCTGTAAACCCCCTCCCCCAGTTTCCTTTTTTTAAAACCCTTACCATCTGTTTTAGAATCACTACTAAATATTGGTTCCAAGGCAGAAGAGCAGTAAGGGCTAGGCAATGGGGGTGAAGGGATTTGCCCAGAGCCACACACTTAGACCAGATGTGAACTTCGATCTCTGATGGTGAACCTATGGCACACATGCCAAAGATGGCATGCAGAGACCTCTCTGTGGGCACATGTTAGTAACCAGAGTTAGTCACTAGAAAGGCAGAGGGACTTGGGTGGAGCTGCTCCCTTTCACCTTTTCACTGTGCCTCCCCAGCCCTCTGCCCAGCAGCCCAATAGCTTACTCCCTCCCTTTCTCCCACTCCTATCTGGGGCAAGGTGGTGGTGGGGCAGCCCTTGGTCTTGAGGAGTGGGGTACAGTACCTATTCTGGGGGGGGAAGGACACAGCACAAAGGTGTCTAAAAGGTTCACCATCACTGACCTTGGACCTCCTATCTCCAGGTCTGGTTCTCTATCCACTGAGCCACCTAGCTGTCCCTGTCCTTAGCTTTCCTGATTAAACTCTTTAAAGCTCCCAGAAGTGTTCTTTCAGGAATGTGCCATGGTTTTATACTCATTCTTCATTATTTGCCTTCTCTTGCTTCTATCTTCTTTATTGAATCTGAGTTCATTGGGGAGTTCCCTGTGTATCCACATGCATTTTTTCCTCATCCCAATTGTTTCCCTTCCTGGCTTCCGAATTTAATTCTTAAGGTGTACATTTTCATATATGGCAAATGGGATGATTTGTTGTGCTTTGATGTACTCCTATTATTATGGGGTGGGGGGAAGGGGCACATCCCTGGGGAGTGGCAGTGATGCTCAATGGAATAGTAAACAAAAAGGAATCATGGGAAATGAAGGCCTTGGTCTACCCTTTTAGTTTTCGGCCCATGGCCCTGGTGGATCTCAGATGTTCTCTTTCTTCAAGGCTCAGCCAAAGCCTCCCTTGACCCAATCCTCAAAGGATCTGCTATTTCTTCACGTGTGTGCCTGTTATTTGTCCCCTCCTCCTCTCCCTCCTCCTGGAATACAAATTCCTTAAGAGTGGGGACTTTGTATCCCAGGGCCCAGCATGTGGGAGGCTGGCTCTAATGGATAACAGCCAAAGGGGCAGCTGCCCCAGAGCCCCAAAGCTCCCTTTGGCATTACAAATTGCAAAGCCAGTATTCCTTTACAGGGGCCTCTTGGGTTGACCCAGGCCCCCACCTGTTCTTAATCTGCTCCAGCTTGAAACCCAGAACATCTTTCCAGGAATACGGGGGCACAGTGGGCAGTGGACACCCTGGGACACCCCCTAGGGAAGTGGGAGGACTGTTGGGTGGCCACCAGCCTTGGAGAGAGCCTTTGGGCGAGGAAGGGGCAGGTAGCTCAGCCCAGTGGCTGCCACAGTACCCTCAGGCCAGCCTCAGGCTCTGGACATATTTGCTGCTGTCATTGTTTCCTGCCACCTGTCTCTCATCTGGCTGCTCTGAAAGGAAATAGGATCCGCTCTGAGGCCACTTGGCAATTGTCGCCTAGGAGCTAGCAGGGGAAGGGATTTGGGGGGCCCTGAAAATAACTCCTGGGCCTGTGAGGAGAAGAAGGCTCAGGAGGAGCTGGGGGTGGGGGGAATGTTCCCAGGCGGGAGCAGCTCTTGTTTCACCAGGGCCTTGGGCTTTTCCCAAGCTCCTTCCTTTTCAACAGCCCTTCGGCCTGGAAATTGGCCCAGGAGCCGGATCCCCATTTTCCAGATGAAGAAAGAGTGGCAGCTAGTAAAGATGCAAATCCAAGACAGGAGTTTAGCTCTTCTGACTCTGGCACGATCTCAATGTGGAGAACGTCCCGGAAACCCTGGGATCCAGATGGGAGAAGATTCGCCCAGCGGCTGCCTCTGAGCTTGTCCGAATTCAGATGTGCTTTTCTGGAGTGGACCAACAAATGGGCCAGGCCGGGCGGAATGGGAAGAAGAAGGTCTTCCTTCTAGCTTGGAGATTCTAGCAGGAGTCAAAAAGCGGGCCTAGCTCAGCCTCAGCTTGGTTTTGGTCTCTTCACACTCTTGCCCACCCCTTTTACCTCTGGCCAGGGCTGGGTATCCAGAAGCAGGGCCCCAGGATCAGCAGGTCGCCTTGCTGGTGTCAAGCATTCAGAAAATGCTGTCTGAATCCCTACTATGCATTAGGTGTTGTGAGGGATGCTACGCAAATGAGTGAGTTTTGATCTCTCATCTCATCGACTTTATGACTTAGAGGCAATTCAAACCTCTCAGAAGCGCAGGGCAGAGCATAATGGAGAGAGTCAGAGGCGGAAGGACCTGGGTTCAAATGATTGCCTCAGATACTAGCTGTGTGACCTTAGGCAAGTCACATAACCTCTCTGGGCCTCAGTTTCCTCTTCCATAAATCGAGGGGGTTGGACTCGATGGCCTCTAAGATCCTTCCCAGCTCAAACTCCGTGATCCTAGAGTCTATAGAAATGATCTTAATTAAGTAAGGCAGACTGTGACGAACTGCCAAGAGAGGGGGGCCAAATACTGAGGGATTGAAGGAAGAGCTGGGTCTTGAGAGCCAGAGACTTTCTTTGGAGGCTGGGGGTTGGGGAAGAGAATAACATGAGCAGAGAAGACGTAGTGTGACCTCTTGGTGCGTCTCCCCACCATCTGGAGGGAAAGTTTGGACTGGGACATGCTGGCGGTCAGGAGCCCATCCCATGGGAGCACTGTCTAGTCCCAATTCTCCCATACTTCTTGAAAGATCAGTAAAATTGAGTTGAGCCACAGAGATGGCGTTTCATGATCTTACCAGCCCATCCGCAGTCGGGCATGGGTCCTGCTAGGTCTCAGCAAACCTCTGCTTCCCATCCTAAGGGCTCACTGGTCTACAGTTTGCAGATCTCACCTTTTTCCCTTCAAGGGAAATTGGGGTTTCCGGGCCTACCACTGCCTCTCCAGTTGTGCCCCATTCCCTGACAGCAACCGCTCCAGAGATGGGCTTGTACACCACTGTTCTTTCAGAGGCTGGGACCTGGGGCTCTCTTGCCTCCTTCCCTCCTCCTTGGAGTCACCCTTTGAGTTCCAGACCGACAGGGATCCCAAGAGAGGCTAAGGCTTGATTTGCACTGGTTGCTGCTACAGGACAGGATTCTCTGAGAAGCCGACTAGCTTTCAGAGAATCATAGAAACATGTCTTCCTGTAGGCCGTTTTACTCAAACCCAGGAACAGAAGCAACAGCAAACAATGCTAGGAAAGCCAGAGCCAAGAGGCATTTCTGCCCAGGGAACAGGAGGTGGCACTCTGGAAAGCTGGATTTTAGCCCAGTCTGTCTCATTGCTTTGCTGGATGTCCTTGGGCAAGTCCCTTCCCATTCCTGGGTTCCGAAGGAGAAAGTGACATTAGGTGATCTTCTGCTCCAAGGGACTCTAATGATCTGTATTCTAAAGTCCCTTCTCTCCTGGGGGCTCTTCCTGCTCCACCATTCAGTGCTGGGTTCTAAGCTCTGGGAGTCTCTGTTCTCTGTCCTATGCTAGGATATTCCATTTCCCCATCTCTATTCTAAGGTCCTTCCCACCTCTGACATTTCATGGTCCATGTCAGGCAGCCCCTTGGGCTTTAATGGTCATTGAATTCCAGGCTGATTCCAGAGCGGGCCAGTCCTGTCCGTGGGGAAGAGCGTCCATATTGACTGCCCAACACGTACGGTCTGGTCAGAAAGGTCCAACCCCAGAAGTGGTCCCAGGAGGCTCCTGCCAGCCTCTTGCTGCAGCCTAGCATGCTGCCCCTCAGCACTCCCTGTCCACGGCATGTCTGGAAATGCTTCACTGGGAAGGTCTTCCAGCGCCCTGAGACAATGCCTGCCCCGTGCTGGGTGAGAAGGAAGTACACTGCTGAGTCAGAGACAAGCAGCAAAGTGGACAGCGAGCCCATGGCCCAGGCTCACTGAGTCGGGGCTGGGAATAAGAGTATGAACGTGAGCAAGGGAGGTGAGGAAAGAAAGGGCGCTCAGCTCAGAGCCCAGGCTATTTCCAGGGAAGCCCAGGGGTCTGGGTGGGGTGGTGGAAGAGCTGAGAGTCTCGGTCAGGCAGAAAGTGGCGTGTGGGCAAAGGGTGCCTGGGGAGCAGCTGTTTGGGGACATACATGTCTTCTCCCTTCTCAGAGGCCAGGACCCCCTGCCCTGATACTTGGCATGCACAGGCCTCAGCACGTAGGCTATGTCCAGTCTATGTTTGGTCTGTTACATGGAAACAAGGTGGCCCAGAATGGCCCTGCCCCCTTCCCTGCCTCAGCAGCTAATCCATCTATCACTTTCCTCTCAGGAAGAGAGCTGGCACTAGGATGAGAAAGGTGTGCTGGGAGCAGAAGATGCTTATTAATATCACACTTTGGAGAGGCACGTATGTCCGGGCCAGAAAAACTCATTTTCTGTGGCCTGGATGTGTTTAGCTGTTAATCCTGAGCTGAGCCCTGACAGGCGGGTGTCCCCCTGCCACCCCCTCCCTCCCCTCCCGAGGATGGCAGCCTGAAGTTCGAACAGGTTGAAGGACTTGCCCAATCAATGTCCTCTGTTGAAAAGGGCAGAACCAGCACTCCCAGGCAGGGCTTCTGACTTCGGATCTAGGGTTCTCTCCACCCTTAATGTGGCCACGTTTGACAGTGAAAGCTTGACAATTTTGGGAACCTGGTACGTGGCTTGTGGGGAGGCCTGGTACCTTTGAAACCAGTCCTGCTTCTGCCCAGGAATCACCCTGCATTTGATTCAACTGGATTCAATCTGACAAACATTCCTACATTATTACAGGAGAAGCGAGGCCAACGTTTGCCCATTGGCTGGCGTCCTTTGGCAGAACCTTTGGTGTTCTTCCCTGCCACTCCCAGAAGCTACGGAGACAACAAAGCGGGGGCTGAATTGGCTATGCCAGAAAGTACTTTCTTTGGGAGGAAGGGGATGAAATCAGACCTCCCAGCTTCATACCTTCAACCCTTAGAACTCTTGATGGTTGTTTCCAGAGACTTTTCACTGAACAAACCCTAGGCAGCCTCCCTCCAGAAAACCCTAGCAGAAAGGCGAGGCCAGGATGTTTAGATTCACCTAGGAGATGAGAAAAAGGAGGCAGGGAGGGGAGTGGAGAGAGTGCTGGATGGAGTCTCAAGACCTGGATTCCAGTCCTGACTGACTAGCTGTGTGGTGATCTTGGGCAAGTTCCTTAAATTCTCTTGTCCACTCTGTAGGATTGGGGAGGTGGGGAGGGTTGGACTAACTGATGTTCTAGGATCCTAGTTCTTTTCAAGTTTATTCCCTAGCAGAGGCAGGATTGGAACCCAGGTCTTCAGACTACATCCAGTGTGTGGTCTCAATGGGCAGAGGACCACTGAACCACTGTGTCAGCAGAATGCAGGCCCTTGCGTTTGCTCTTGGATTCGCAGGCCTACTTAATAAGTAAATGCTGACCGAATCAAAGACTAACTCCCCAGCAGGAATTTGGCCGTCCAGACGACCACCACCCAGATGCCCCTCTCCTACCACATGCCTCTCCAAGCATAGATGTGGCCGCCAGGGCAGTATTCAGCCTTTTATGAGCTTTTCGGATCTGCACCCACGGCTGCCCACAGGGACCCTGGGCTTGGGCAACAGGAAAGTGGCTCTGGGTACTCCTCCTGACTTGGGAAACTAACCAGTTCAAGAGACGCTGCTCAGCCTTCCTGCTGGCTCCCACTAAATCAGAAAGGGAGTTCCTATTTAAAGCAAAGAAAAAAGTAGACCAGGGAAGTAGCAGCCCTGGGGTGTCTCTGGAGGTGGTGACAAGCTAGTAAATCGTTCCCCTGTCCCTTGCCAGAAAGGGCAGGAGAAATGGGTGGAGCTGACACATGAGCAGGCCAGCACAGATACCAAGGCCACATGGTTTCCTTCGGTTTGTCTTGTGGCTGTGGGAATCTCTTGGCTCGTGTTTGGACTGTTTCTGAACTCGTTTTCCACCGAGCCGAGCCAATGGCTTTTTGATCTGCCTTCACCAGTCTATGATAGGTTGTCTACCAGTGCAGAGCGTAGGCTGAGACAGGAGGGACCTGGCTGCAGCCTCCCATCCAAAGACTATCCAGAGCAGAACCGCTGGTGACAGGGCATTCGCCTAGCTTGTCGAGTCACCTTCCAGGAGCAGTTGGGAGTCCCAAAAAGGAACATGGCCTTGGACCTAGCAGAGCCACGCCATCCATGGCTGTGGAGAATGAGGATGGCTCGAGGCCTGTTGGTGGCCTAGGAGGTTTGTCAGGGATCTGGGACTCCTGCGCTAACCTGGATCCCATTCAAGGGCCAAGTGGTACCCTAAGCAGAACCATATGTTCCACTGTTTGTCTTGTGGCTAGGGCAGGGGGACCTCCTGGGGAAGGTACCTCCTTGGCCCCTTACGAGCTGGTCCGTACAATCTGCAAGAGCTGCCAAAAGCACCAGGAAGTTAAATGACTTCCCTGGCATCCAGATAATGCACAAACTCAAATCAATGGGTGTCCCCACCCCAATATGCACAGACATCTCTTTAGGTTGTATTTCAAAGAGAAACTTATTAAGCCCTAACAGTATGCCAAGCACTGTGCTGAGTGCTAAGGGGAAAGAAAAGAAAGGTGAAAACAGGGTTCCTGACCTCAAGGAGCTCCCAGTGTGATGGGAGAGACAAGCAGACAGTGGCATGGAGGGAAGGCTTTGTCAGCGGGGTTGGGGGGCACAGAACCAATGAAGGCCTCTTGAAGAAAGTGGGATTTCAGCTGAGTCTTGCAGGAAGCTGTGAGGCGGAGGTGAGGAGAGAAGGCATTCCAGGCCAGCCTGTCCAAGCATGGATTCAGGAAATGGAGCATTGTGATGAGGGGAGAGCAAGGAGGCCAGTATCACTGGATCAGAGAGTCTGTGGAGGGCAAATAAGGCGTAAGGAGACTGGAAAGTGAAGAAGAGAAGGAGCCAGGAAGGCCTTTAAAGTCAAAGCATCTCCTCAATTCTCCAGCAGAGGTGAGGGAGCCATGGAAGTTCATTGGCCAGGGCTGTGATGTGATCACAACTGCGCTTCACAAAGGTGGCTTCCAATGTGGCTGAGTGGAAAGTGGGCTGCAGCAAGAGGAGGACTGAGGCAGCCCAGGTATGGGCTGCTGGGGGGTGATGTGGTGTGAGAAGGGAGAAATGACAGGACTTGGCACCAGAGTGCCGATGTGGAGGGAGTGCCTGCAGGATGGCAGTACCCTCACCAGCAACAGGGAAGTCAGAAAAAGGAGAGCATGGAGGGAAAGAGGATGAATCCTGTTTTGGACATGTTGGGTTTGAGACCTTCCCTGCTTCAAAAGGCCAGATTGTGCATGTGTCCTCCCTCGAATCCCCAGGCAAATGAGAGTGATCCCTAGTTATGGCTCAGTGTGCTATGGCCATGGCTCCCCATGCAAACAGTTGGGATGGCAGCAGGAATAACTGGCAACAGACAAGTGTGGTGGGGGGGGGGACGGCATAGGGACAGCTTCTTCCATATGCAGCCTTGAGTGTGGCAGCCCATCCCTCCTCGCCACCCCCCTTTGAAAGGGTCAGAGCCATTTCTGGTTCTGCTCCTAGACTCCAGGGCTATAAATAACTGCTGGGGAAAGAGTCCGGATAGAAGGGGTGGATGGAGCTGGAGGGAGGGGGAGTCTGAAATGCTGCAAGTGTAGAATCGGATTACTTGTAAAATCTGGGAATGGAATCTACAGCATCTTTCCAAAAGCTCCCCATGAGCCTCGTGGATCATTGTGCCTTAGGATCTCTAAGCATGGAGGTCCTCTAAGTCACGAATCGATGCTTGCTCTAAGGTAAACACCACATACCTCTTGTTCTAGGGAGCTCCATTTCAGCCCAGCTACTCTTCCCAAGGATGGTGGGTGGGCGGTGCCACATGCCCATTGTTTGGAAACCTTGGCTGTCTTCTCCCAGTTTTGCCAGCTTTTTAATCAGTAGTGTCGTACTTTGCTTTGGCTCTTGAGGAAGGGGGGGTTGGTGATTTGGAGCCATATGGTATTACTGGGGAAATGATGGCATCACAAAGGAAGCTTTGGATATCAGAGAGGAGCTTGCTTCAGGAAGACTGCAAGTGCAGCAGTTCCCCAAAGGCAATCCAATGTGCTTTTCTCTTACTCAATTCTAGATGGAACTCACTCACCATCCATGGACAGTGATTGATCAGAGTATGTGGCGCAGCGTGAATGGATGGACCCACTAGATGGGCTACCCATCGGCCTCCATGCATGTCATGTGCTTGACAATAGATGCTTATGCTTCTTCCATTCGGTCTTCTGATGGTAATTGTTACATTTTGGAGCCATCTAGCTGGCTCCAAGCTGCTGTTCCCAACTTCAAAGCAGTCCTCTACCCACTATGCTAGACTCCTCTTGGGCTCCACACATATAACAAGCCCATCCATCAGTCAATAAGCATCTAGCATACAACCACAGCAGGTGCTGGGGTGACAAAGAGAGGCAAAGGGCCATCTCTGCTATGAGCAAAGCCTCAAAGAACAACCGCTTGTGTCCAACTTGGGTTGTTCAAGGATTTTTATGGTGGGATCGCTCATTCTTCTGCACCCTAGAGATAGGCTCTGTCCCGAAGCTGGCCATGCACAGGGCAAGTAAAGGTCCAAAAGACAGCCTAGAGTGCAGGAACAAGTGCCTTTAGTCATTACCCAGTTCTGGGTCTCAGGGCCAGTCCAAGGTAGACTGAGGAGGGACTTGCTCCTAGGGGTGCTTGTGGGCTCAGGCTGCACACTCAACCAGGAATAAGCTCAGAAGCGAGCAGTAGCTCTCTGGTTCTAATCCTAGGACCAGAGAAGACTCTTGGCTCCAGCCTCCAGCCCAGTCTAAAGCTGTAGGGAAAATAGGGCAGGAAACCCAGACCAAAGGGGAGCCTGCAGTTCTGTCCCTCGGAACCTATAGAGCTTTCCAATTGGCTGATAGTGGCCAACTCCAGCAAAAGTTTACTGGAACTTTCAACCAGTGGCAAGGCAACAGGAGTGTCATACAGAGCTCAAACTGAAAAGGCAGTGATCAGATCTTGTCCTGGATCAGGCCACTTTGGGAGCACTGAAAGTTTACATGTCCCTAGTCTGGCCAGCCCTTGAGATCCTCTGCTAGCACAATACTCAATACCCTCAAGAAAAAAGCAAAGGACCCAGAAGGACCAAAGCTCAGCTGTGGCATTTCCAGTCTAGCTTTAAGGTAAAGTGTGAACTTAGGAAGCTGGCTATAAGAATGAGCAAATAAAAGAGCTATCATAGTGACAAGGACACCCAAAAAACAAACCCTGCAGAAGAGAATGGCTGCTAAACATCTACAAGCAGAGCCTCAGAGAAAAACACAACTTGGGTACAAGTTCAACCAGAATTCCTGGAAAAGATGAAACAAAATTTGGTTTTTGTTTTGTTTAAACCCCTCACTTTCCATCTTAGAATCAATACCGTGTATTGGTTCTGAGGCAGAAGAGTGGTAAGGGCTGCTAGGCAGTGGGGGTCAAGTGACTTGCCCAGGGTCACACAGCTAGGAAGTATTGGAGGTCAAATTTGAACCCAGGACCTCCTGTCTCTAGGCCCGACTCTCAATCCACTGAGCTACCTAGATGGTCCAGTTTTTTTCTTTTTGCAGCAAAGATGTAAAAAAAAACAAATAAGAACACCAAAGAATGGGAAAATAAATGAAAGCTATAGAAGAAAGAGAATTATCAATGAGAGGTTCAAAACCTTATGGGGGGGGGACTCCCTGAAAATCAGAACTAATCATATAGAAGTTAACGACTCCACAAGATAACAAACTACATTACCAGAAAGGCAGGGATCGAAATCATGATTTCAGAAAAAGCAACAACAAAAATATTGAATTAAAAGAGAAAATGGAGAAATTGCATTTTGCTAAAAAGGTGACATAGATAGAAAATTCATCTATGCACCAAGTTGCATTCCTATTTTGGAATCAGAATTGGGTGAAATTGGGTCCAGGGCACTAAAAAGCCTTCACTTGCCTCTCTTCCCTAAGATCCACCTTGGACTTTCTATCTCCGCTAAGCTTCTCAGGCTGCAGTGTAACACGTTTTCTCTGCTCATCACTTCAATATTCTTTACCACCAACCACAAAATGGTATTCATATTTTAGTAACAATGACAATAGGCAACATCCAGTACCTGAAAGCTTGCATCTCACCTCACTTGAGCCTTCAGACCACACGGTAAATGGGTGAACCAAGGCAAAGGAAAATGAAGTGACTTGTCCACAGTCACATCTCCTACTTGTCAGAAGGATTTGAGCCTAACCATCTCAGTGTGGTTTCTAGTCTTCCAGTGGCTTGCCTCTGAAACTTGGGTACAAGTTCAACCCCTGCCCACCGCTGCCTTCAGCCACTCTCCAGTCTGGCTCGTCTCTCCCTCTGTGATGATGTCCTTTGGGGGTATGCTGGTTTTCCTGGGCTTCCTTGAACTTGAATCTCTCCCTCCCATCTCCCCAAGCCCGAGTCCTAAGTGACCAGTATTGTATGGAACGTCTCCCACTTTGTAGCCTTCCCATCTTAAGGTTTTAAGACTGTTCATGGGCTCCTTTTAGTTTTCTAATAATCACTTCCAAATATTCCCATAGGAGCCCGACCTCCTAATGAGAGATGCAGATCACCTCTGACAGAGTTATACTACATTCCATGCTCAGGGCCCAAACTGGTCGTTGTTGTAAGCAGGGCAAATGAACTCTATCCCCCGCCCTCTGGGGATCTGCCCCTTCTCCCTGGGATACTCTCTCCTTACATTTATTCCCCTAGGTTTCCAAGTATTTCCAGCTATTGCACATTTGCTCATTTCTCCCAATGGATCAGGAACTCCTTGACGCCAGAGAGAAGGTGTGACGTCCAACAGGGCCCTTCTCAGCGCCACCCCAACACAAGAGTCGTTACAGTTTACCCCCACATGTGCTTTTTGGCATTTCCCATCTCCTCCTCTCTCGCAGTTGAAGGCACTTTGGAGAAGAAGGAAGAAAAGAAGGAGAGCATCACGGAGCTGGGAGAGTCACACGAGGGGGAAGAGACTAGGTCCAAAAGGCTTTAGTGACAGCCATGGGGTTCTAGGAGGTTAAAAAACCAACCCAAGGTCTCTTGGCTGCTTTACCAGCTGCCTTGGCTGCCTGTGCTCCGACAGCTGTCGCCCTCAGTCTCCGCGGGGTTAAGAGGGAAGCTTTGGCATTTGTGAGCTGATGGGTTATTTTTCAGAGTGGCCAAAAGATTTGAATCTGAAATTTGGCTTCCCTTGTGGTAGCGAGTTTGAGTGATTTTTTTCTCATGACACAGCTGCTTGGAAAGAAGTGTGGCCATGGGAAATGATAGGGGAAGGGGACAGGGAAACATTGATCAGTTTTCCTTGGCCTTCTTCACTTGGAAAGTCTTAAAATTCATTTTATTTCTTTTATTTTTATTTTTTATTTTTTTAAAAACTCTCACCTTCCATCTTGGAGTCAATACTGTGTATCGGTTTCAAGGCAGAAGAGAGGTAAGGGCTAGGCAATGGGGGTCAAGTGACTTGCTCAGGGTCACCCAGCTGGGAAGTGTCTGAGGCCAGATTTGAACCCATCAGGACCTACTGTCTCTGGGCCTGGCTCTCAATCCACTGAGCTACCCAACTGCCCCCTATTTCTTTTTACACATTATGGCCACTTGGGAAATTTGACCTTGCATACCCCAGTCGGTAGTTGAATAGTCCAAGAGTTCAGCAGAGATCACGGGCAAATATACTTGGATTTCTCCTCTTCAGTGTCTGGATGTGGCCCTTAGGAGAAACCAAAGCTAAGAGATCACATGGATTCCTCTGGAGCCCCAAACTTGCCCAAACCCCAGAGCCCATTGATCATGTGGTCAGGAGTTCATCAGACGAGGATCCATTTTAGGCACCTGATTGGCCTGTACCAGGATCCAGTCCTCAACTTGCAAAGTGAGGAATCTGGGATCCAGGGTAGCTGGGAGAGACGACAGTGATTGGTGCTGAGCAGATTCTCACTGGATGGCTTCAGGGTTCGATGGCATCAAGGTGCTTCACATTTGGTGGTACTCTCTTCCAGGGACAAGAAGAGTCTGAGCTCTCATTTGAGCCCAATCTACCTGCCTCTTCCTGGTGGCAGCAGGGTCTCTGGGATCCCAAATCCTTCATCAGAAAGATGTTTTATGAACAAAAGGGGGTGAGTGAACCTCGGATGGAGTTTGTTCATCCGGGGCCACGGACAGAGCCCAGAGAACTGCCTCTGCTCCGCAGGCCCCAGAATCCCCCTGCCAGCCAGGTGCCACGTATTCCATCGTCGGACAGTGCCAGCTCATGTTGGAAGCATTCTTGTTCCACAGGCCTCCTGGAGTTTGTGTTTGCCAGCGTCACATCGTCTGCTTAACGAGCTGCCATGGTTTCTTCTCTGGAGAGACCCCCTTCACAGGGGCTGCAGTGCCTGGTGGCCCAGGAAGAAGGGAGGACTGAGCCTTTGCTTTCTAGATGAGCAAACTGAAGCTTGGATGGGCTCAGTCTCCAACCCAGACTCAATGCACGGTAGTGGGGAGGCCCCGGCCCCGGCTTGGAGGAGCTGAACACTTACTAGCTGTGGCCTGTGATTGTGAAGGAATACTATTGTGCCCGAAGAAGTCATGAACGGGCCAATCAGAAAGCCATGGAAAACCTACAGGAAATTATGGGCAGCAAAATGAGTGGGACCAAGAGAGCCCTCTCTCCAGCCCCAGAACCTCTGTTTGAGGCCCGTTTGTGAATGCTTTATTTACGTGGCCATCTCTGTCACCTGACGCCTTTTCTAGCATGCGAGGAAGGGAGACAGCTGGAAATTTTAGTGGAACCTCTTCCTAAACAAATACACAAAGTAAATCTGGACCTGTCCCCTCCCTCCTGCCCGGCCCCTTCAGGTATTCAGACTTGACTTGTTCAATTCCTTCTTCCAAGACTAGTTTTTGTTCTCTTAATCTGTGATCCTGGGAACAGAGCCCTGCAGCTGAGGTTAGGAAGACCTGAGTTCAAATCATGACTCAGATACTTACTAGCTATGTTCACTGAATGTGAAACATTGCTCCAAGTCATGAGTAAGAAAAGTAAAAATCACAACAACTCCAAGGTTTCACCTCATATCCAAGTTATCACAGACTAGTCAGCGTTGGAGGGGCCCCGGGAAGGTGGACGGGCACACTAGCATCAGGCATCAGCATCACACTTTGGGGCATGAAAACCAAAAGACATCAAAGGTTTTTTAAAAAGATCAAGGTGACAACATCGATGGGACCCGACCAATTACACGTGTTCACAGAAGAAAGCTGGGCCAGTGGTAGTGTGCAGACTGCCTTCAAAGTTGACCCAAAGAGAAGAAGTTTCCAATACAATGAGAGGATGATTGCCATGACAAGGCAACTGGGAAGACACTGGCTAGTGAGCAGCCCATGTGCCCACCATTATCTCTATCAAATCCTTATGAGAAAGACTTGCACATCTCGTCCCCTCCTCCACTTTCACCCTTTGCTCAAGTCCTTCTAGAGCCTCCAGTTTCTGAGGAGTGGAGGAAGGCTGGTCTGTCTTCATTCCTCTCCCTGCTCTGGTCCTGGCAGCCCCTGTGCTTCAAAAGCATGGCCCTGTGGGGGGACATCTTCCTCTTTGTATCTGTAGAGCTCAGCAAAGTGCCTGGCACAGAGTAACCTCTTACAAAATCCTCCCTCCCTCCTTCCTTCCTTCCTTCCTTCCTTCCTTCCTTCCTTCCTTCCTTCCTTCCTTCCTTCCTTCCTTCTTTCTTCCCTCCCTTCTTACTTCCCTCCTTTCCTTCCTTCCTTTCTTCCCTCTTTCCTTCCTTCCTTCCTTTCCTCCTTTCCTTCCTTCCTTCCTTCCTTCCTTCCTTCCTTCCTTCCTTCCTTCCTTCCTTCCTTCCTTCCTTCCTTCCTCACTCCCTTCCTTCGTTCCTTCCTTCCCTCCCTCCCTGCGTCCCTTTCCTTCTTTCTTTCTTTCCCTCCTTCCTCCCTCCCTCCCTTCCTTCCCTTCTTTCTGCCTCTCTTTCTCTCTCCCTTCCTTCTTTCTTCCCATTTCCAAGCCTGAAGCGTCCTTCTTCCACATCTCAGCCTATGGAAGCCCTCTTTCTTGAATATATAAACATATATTTGATATATCACGTTGGCACTCAAGTGCCCATTTTTCTAGGAACCTTTTTTTTCTTCTCGCCCAGTTACTAGTGCCCTGGCAGGCTCAGTCCCTGCTTGTGTTGGCTTTGCTTTTCTCTACGTTGCTCTGCTTTCTGCTTCTATGTGGCCATGAGGGCAGGGGCTATTCTAGCCTATTTTGGATGGCAAAGTGCCTGGCACAGAGTAACTTCTGGTTAGAATGAAGCTCCCTGATAACAAGTTTTGCTCCATTCTGGATATCGTGCCCCCCCCCCCCCCCCGCACAGTGCCAGCATAGAGCATTGTTGATGGACTGACAACATCTCCATTTTACAGGTGAGTAAACTGAGGCTTAGAGGAGTTAAGTCAGATAGCCAGTGAGGAAGTGTCGCGGGAGCCATCCAAACTGACCTTTCTCCAAAGCCAGCCTGTTTCTCCCGCTCTGCCCCCAGTGCACAGGTGGGAGAAGGAGGGACGGAACTCTGAAATCGTCGCAAGTGCTGCTGAGCCGCCAGGTTGGGGAGCTGAAAGGGGCCTTAGGAGGCCGGGAGAGAGGAGAAGTGGATGCCCTGAAGTCAATAGCAAAACCAGGAGCTGAACTGGGCCCGGGCCTCCCCATGCAGCCCCACCTGCAACCCCGCCCCATTCTCCACCCTCTCCATCCCCGATCTGTCCTCTGGGAACTAGCTTACATCACTGAGAAGGTGCCTGGTGCTTGCTCCGAGGCCTGGGGACCGCTGCTCAGGGCTCAGGTGATCTTTATTGCCGACACCCTGCTAAAGCGCCCAGCCCTGAAGCCCCAAAGAGGGGCTCTTCCTTGCTGTAGCCTTGCCCCCCACTTTGGAGCAGTTCCACCAGGGCTCCCAGCGTCGGACCCTTTCCTTTCCACAGCTGGAGCCCCGACAGCCACCTGGGGACACCAAGGGGGCAGGATGAAGGAAGGCCCAGCCCCAGTGGCCCTGAGAGCGGCTGGGCTCAACCCTTATCATCACGTGTGCGACTGGGGCCCCCTAGCGGTCAAAGCACAGCCCTGGCCTGTGTTCGTCCCTCCCGTGTCCCAAGAGGCCAATGGAGGGTTTTGGCGAGTCTTCCACTCACAAGAGGCCCGTGGACAGCGTCCCTCACAGAGCCCCCGCCCTCATACTGGAGGGGGCAGACAGAAGCATCAGCCTGGGGGCCTCGTGATGCTTCACAGTCTAGCTCATCGCTCACTCCTCCTCTGCTCATGGCTACCTTTTCCAGGAAGCCTTCCCAGATAGCCCAAGCCGCTCACTTGTGCTTCCTGGGTGCCCTTTGCTCCCGCTTCGACTTGTCACATTCTCACAGCATTGCCATTGGGGGGCTCCTCTTCCTTACCGGTTTCTAAGCTTCTCGAGCCTGGAGGCACACACGCATGCCTCCCCTCCCCTTCCGCCCAGCCATTAACAGTTTCTCCATTGAGACTGCTGGCCAGCTACCCTCCTGGCATGGAATCTTAAACACCAGGAACTCCCCGGCTGGTGCCACCCCTTGGCTCCAAGCCCACAGCCAATCAATATGAATTGCTTTTGTTTCAGAAGGCCACGAGACTATTTATGTATAACTGCATATTGGAATAGCCAATCCTCGGATGCCTACAGAGGCCAGACAAGTTTGGAACTGTCTTTATCGCTCATCATAAAAAACACCTTGGGAGCGCTGAGGTTTGTGAAACCCAGTGCAATGTTCCCCTATTGGCCCGGGGAGTTCCCTCCATTTCCCAGAAGGGGTTTCAGAAGAGCTCCGACGAACTGAGGAATAACACACACGTTTAGAGAGATGGATAGACACAAATAGACATATGTCTACCCGTCCATCCTTCTATCCATCCAGCTATCGATCTCTCTGTGTACCAATCTATTCATCTCTTTGTCTGTCTATCCATCCATCTATGTATCTATCTGTCTGTCTATCTATCTGTCTGTCTATCCATTGGTCTGTCTATCTATCCATCTATCTGTCTGTCTATCTATCATCTATCTATCATCTGTCTGTCTATCTATCTATCTATCTATCTATCTATCTATCTATCTATCTATCTGTCTGTCTGTCTGTCTATCCATCT